>NW_019417798.1:421998-614893 GCF_000390285.2 Anoplophora glabripennis
GTTTCTGAGTATGAAGTTTCTGAACTGCAATCAACTATTTGACGTCTAAGGGATCCTTAGTAGATATTTGAGCAAACTCAACGGCATTCGAAAGGGGAAGCCTTGTACTTTTAAATTATATGTATTTTTTTTTTGAAAAAGAATAGAAAATAATAGAATAGTGATAGAGCAATTCTGCTGCCAGACTCGGATTCACCGGGAATGTATATTAGTGTGTCTGCTTCTTGACCCTTGTTAACCTGTGTAATTAATATTTTGACAGTTTTACTCATTTAGAAGCCATACATTTTTTGACAGTTTGCAAATTGTTAGTCTTCCCACTGCACCCGTCACATGCGTTTGTTTATATTGCCATTGTCTGTTAGAAATTGCAAAATTACTACTAATAGTGTTAACTCTTTAAGCGCAGTGATTACAATTCTAAATCTCGATTAAAATACGGTATTTGGTAAAAGGTAAAACTATTTTGTATTTAATATTCTTAGAGTTTTAACGTCTCTGATTAACAGGTTAAAATTGTAGAATTAAAAACTACGATATTTCTTTTAAAAATAAGCCACTGGAACTAATTTTAAAGTTTATATCAAAATATTTGTTCAACAGTCTTTCTTTTGGTGTCGTTTTCAGTAGTAAAAGTTAGCCAAAATTGGACAGCTGCACCGCAAATAAAAACTGTAAAAATTCTTCAAAAATATGCACAGTTTTTGAGAAAAATTTCTAAAAAACTGAAATTTATTACTGAATGTTGTTTCTGCTGAATTTTATGACATCATCAGTTTTTGCTTGCTTAGCAGTAGTAGTATCCTTGTTATAGGTAGGTACTAATATGTTTTTGGCTTAAAATTAAGGAATTTATTTATATTTTAAGATTTTAAAATCCAGTGACCTGTAGTAGTACAAAAACATTATTATGTATTCATTATTAGTATTTATATTTATAATGAAGTATTTAAAAAATATATAATTGTTATACGATTATTTAGTCGTTAAACTCATTACTTTTTGTAAGAATATTCTTATCTTTTCAGTAAGTACACATAACGAGATAATTACAATTTGTTTACATGCACAAAAGTTCCAATAAATAAGTGGGACTAAAACAGTTGTTTGAATATCATTTGAACAGAATATTCATATAGGTAGGTATGTAGAAATAGAAAATTAGGTAAAATATCTCACTCCCAACTTGTCCAAAAGAATTATAGCCATGAATATCTCGGAAGTGGTATGAGATATAAAGTTAACTGAATTAGGAAAAGCTTCATGTGCGCTTTTAGCTGAGGCCATTAGTGTTCTCTTGTAACTGTCACAGATTATAAGACTCAATTTTTGTTTTTGAATAATTTTTGTATCTGTAAATATTAGAAACTATCCCAAAATAAGATGCAGTCACATCTGCTTGCTCATTGTTGACACGATTGGAATATGTAAGTTGACTTTACACCTGATATGTCGACCGAGTGGCACACTGATTATTTTAATTTTCAGTTTATGAATTTACTAGGTGTTTGTAATTTCGCGACTTTCTGTTGAAATATGTTTTTACTGTAAAATCGCAATGGAATTTATATAGTGCATGTTGTTTTTTATAAATTTGCTTCTAAGGTAAAATGAAGTGAAGCTCCTTTATGTAGTATAAGTGTATAACCTTACAAAATATTTATTTTAGGATCTAATGACAGTAAGATGTTTGTGCCTTCATTGTTAATTGTCTGTATGGTATCATATATTGTGAAAATGCATGTACATATATATGCATACCGCACCACGCGATGGAATTTAACAAAACAAATTTATGATGTGTATTTCTAAAGTAGTCTCAGTATAAGTACAACCCACACTCAAAGTAACACCCTGTATAATAGGAACCGAAATATATATTTTATTGAAATTGATAGAAGAAAATCTACATGCCTTAGCCGAAGTTTAACAACAGTTTTTCCTGAATTTGTTGACTAGAATTCTTTGAAATCGCAATTTTTGTCACTGATACATGTACTTACTTTCTTGAAGAGTACTTCCAGTAGTTCCTGAAGATATTATACCTCTAGATGTCGGAGCTCATCTTTGGTTTACCCATGATGGGGTTCTTGGTCATTCTAGTGAAAGAATAGGGAATTATATATGGAGACATTTAACATCTTTAACCTATAAAAAACATGTGTAAGATATCAAAGAATTGAGAAACTGCATTATTGATTCGTGATATTTTTTCTCTCCCCGTTTGAAGATGGGAATTTTCGACGAGGAATTACCTTATTTTGTACACATTTATTTATTTACAAAACCCATATTTATATTTGAAATCGTTCCCCGAAAAACTTAAAGCAATAATAATAAGCACTTTAATCTCTTGGTATGTAATAATGTTCTTATTGATAATTAATTTTACATATTCAGGTCACTGACACAAAATAGTTTATACACCTCAAGTCTTAAAGAATTAAAAGTACATTTAAAATAAATACACTTTAGTCCTCGAACAACAAGACTAACAATATAAATAATCGGTAAATAAATATGCACAGTTTTCTGTTGATTTCGTTTATCCACAATACGGGATAAATGTTTTCATTGTAAAGACCGTTACTCTTTCAGATTAATATTTATTTATTTATTTATCCAATTATAGTGCAGGAAAATACATGAATCTAGTTTAAAATTAGTATAATTACAAAAAAACATCTACTTACAACAATAAATATTAGCAGTGAATATAAAAAAATGTACCTAGCTTTATAGTATTAGCGGAAGGGTTTAAAATTTCAAAGTATGATTGGTAACTCATCCAATTAACGCACATTTTATAAATAGGAGAATTTTTAAGTACTACGAGTAGACAAATAAGGAGTTTGAACACCTGGAATATTATAATTAATGTTTCTTAAAATATATGGACAATCTATTACTGCAGATAAGTTAATACAAAAAAGATATGGGATAATATTCGCGACGTAGTATTGCCTTTAAATGAAATCTATGTAATTCCAATAATTCTGAAATACCACGAAGAGACTTGACATACTTTGAATTCTTTCCCAAATAATACTCCCATAATCTAATTTTGGCCTAACAAATCGTACATCCAGTTCAATACCTCCACAAGTGTAAATTATAACATTTTTGAGTAGAAGGAAATAAAACAATGGTGTTGTTTAATTAGTTCCATAATTAATTAGCTTGGAGAGGTATCTGTTTAAAGTTTTAATAGAGTATACTTACATGTTGCTGATACATAACGATTCATGGAAGAATTATAGACTTTGAAATAATATTAGAATTTTGTTAGATATGGCGTTATTGCACTGAAATGTTAATATTTTAAGGAGCCACATCTGCGCCATATCTGCAAAATATGGTATATTTTAAAACTTAATCACTTGTGGCTGTATTTCATTTTGAAGTTGGCACTGAAATACCGCCATAAAATCAAAAATTAAAAATTTGCAGTTACGGCGGTATTGAACTGGATGTACGAAATGCATTAAAAAGCAAAGTAAGAATTGAAGCATCTTTAAAATATTTAGTATTTCTCATAATAAAACTCAAATTTCTATAGGCATCAGATATGACGAACAAAAGTCAATATGGTGTCAAAGTTTTTACACCCTGCTCTTTTAAGTTAGTACATCTAGTTGATATAGTAAAACTTTGTAAAATTGATAACATTACACTTAGATATACAGGGTGGTCCAGATTGTAATAGACAAACTTCGGGAAAGTACTAAACAACAAAAATTAACATCACTTTGCTCTATGAACATAGGCGCAGATAACCACCGTTTATGAGATACTGGGCGTTGAAATTATCAAAAATAAAACAATTTTTTTAAATATACTTTACTTTAAATAAGAAAACGACATCCTTGTTTCTCCGCCACTGGTCTTTGAATTTGGACTATGTGCATACAAAACTAGGGGAAATATTTGAAAAAAAATGTGTACTAAATTTGGATAAATTTAATAAAGCCGTTTTCCAGACATTTAGAAAAAAATGTTTTATTTTTGTTAATTACAACGCCTTGTATCTTATAAACGGTGGCTTTCTGCGCCTATGTTCATAGAGCAAAGTGAACAAGCTCTTGAAAAAATATTTTTTTTTTGGTTTTTATTTATTTTTTTATTAAACAATGAAAGCCATTATTTGTTTCATATTTATTGTGAAGTGTACGAACGAAAAGCTCTATCGATTTTACAAATTAATGTTTGAAAAACTTAACCATTTCACATGTCCATAAGAAGGCATTTTCCTCAAAAACAAGCATTTCATTTAAAAATAGTCGGAGACTTTTTTTGCTGTAGAATAAACCGTAATATAAAAAAATATATTAATTTTTAAAAATTTCCAGTGGCGTACAAATTATATTAAAAATAGGGGTTATCAGAGCCCCTTGCGGACGCCTATGATTGATCTATTTTCATAATAATTTGTAAAATAGATAAAGCTTTTCATCCGTACATTTCTTACTAAATATAAAACAAACGACAAAAAATTTTTTTCAATAGTTTATATCTCTAAAAGGAAGCCTTTGGGAGAAGAAGTGTATACTTCAAAATTACATTATTTTGACGAGATGTATCGATGGTTAAAGTCCTAATCATAAAAAATTAATCACCCTGTATAACAGTCTTGAATGGAAACAGTATATACAGATAGTTTTAGATCACCATTTAATAGAGCATGCATTTAAATATTTTCTAATACATCATTTACGAATATAATAAATCACAGAGGCCCGAGCACTGGTCCCTGCGGAACCCCCGAACATTTAAAACTCTGTTACTTAAGTATGAATTAAAAAAATTTAAGAAAATCTAATGTCAATCCTGTGAAAGGCTCAACCATTACCTCAACGTGGGATATGAGTAGAAATCTTCTGGTGGCTTTTCGCGAGGCGTAACAATGCGACGCACGGTTCCGAGGAGTACTTACATTCCCGCGGCCAGCGTCTACGGTCTGTGGGAAAGAGAGCAGATCGGTAGGTAAGCCATCTCCTCGCGAAACGAAAACGGCCGTTCGCAAGCCAGACAACTATCTCCGACGACCTCGTCCGCATTTTTGCATACTACTCCTCTCTAAGCTCTTTGTTTGACAAAATGTAAAAATCGGCCCGTCCACCTGACCGCCGTTGAACCTGTGCCTGCCTGGTGGATCGCGGTCGACCTAGGCCGGCGATGTTTAGATAATTTCTCCGGCCGGGCGCTGTTGCCGGAGTGACTTGGAATTCTGAGATTATCCGATTTTTATCTCGGATGCATTTGGATTCTGAGCGATTGTACGAAGGTATATATTTATTAACAATATACATGTGTGTTGTTACATTGTAAATTTGTTACACCAAGTGCAGCAAAGCTCAATTACGAAACGTGTTACAGTAATAAAAATGTACTATAATTAAAAAATGTCAGGTGACAATAAAATGCATTTAAAAATTAAACAATTAAGTAAAACGTCAGAAAAATGTACAACAAAAATAAATAACAAAAACAATAATGAAAAAATAGGTGATGTTACCACTTTCGAATTGTATAGTCATTCCGAAGTCAGTTGAACATGTATAAAAACATCTAGCAATAAAATTTAATGAGTTTTATAGGCGTCTCTAAAAATGTTTTCTGCCAAAGGTGAAAAATTATAATAATTTGTATATAATGTGTAGAAAATTTATATTATATGTTCATTTCACATATTTTAATATTTATGTCCTTAAACCATTTTATTATATTGATGGTAAATTTCGTTTTGTTCCGTTTCAAAAGGTCTCCAAAATAATAATGTTGTAATAATATTAAAAAATATCCCTGTTATTTCTCCTTTTCTTCGGGATTGCAATATGATTAATAGAAGGTGCCTATAATCGCATATAATATATAATAATCGCTATAATATTAAATCTACCTAAAACACACCAAATTCCGCATTGCTGCATTGCACTGCTAGGCCATTTGTTGACAACCGAATTTATGGCCAAGTGGCCCAATGCGGCTGTTGTTTTCCCGTGCTCTCAGTCTTCAACTAGGCGACTGTGTGCTAAATAAAAATGGAAACAAGTTTTTCAAATATTTCAATGCCGAGTTGTTGCGTCAGGGACCGAACCTGATACATACTGCCAATCTCTTGGTTCTTCAATTGAGATCGGAAAGACCGAGGCGAACAGGAATAATTTTATTTTATAAGTAATTACTTCATCGTTGCTATATTTGAATTAACTAGTTTCTTTACCAAGAATATTAATTTTTTTAAATAATCATTTCATTTTCTATGTGACTGAAGGAAACTACCCCATTGGTCAAAGTTATTTTCGTGCATTTTAAAAGGAATGATGATTAACAGTTGTGACTTTTTTTAACTAAGGCATCCCTGAAAAGTTACAAAGTAATAGCACAATGTGGTGAAATATTTAGATATACTATTTTTTTATAGGAAGAAATTGTATATTATGGGCGACACAAAAAATTTTCGTGTAACAATGAAACAAAAGATGATTTTTTTTGATATTATGCTGCAACATAATCTCTCTTATTCCATAAAAAATGTCCTTATTGGCGTTTAAATTAGGCATCAATATCCTCTTTCAGAAATTGATTATAGTCGTTAAATGCTGAGACTTTTAATTTTTGAATAAAAAACAGTCAAACGGAGCTAAATCCGAACTTTACGACCGGTAGAGATGATGTAGTTCCAGGAAATGTGTTGGACTCTTGTTATAGTCTTTCCGATATCAATTGAAGAACCAAGAGGATGACAGTATGTACCAGGTTCGGCCGCTGACGCAGCAACTCGGCATTGAAATATTTGAAAAACTTGTTCCCATATTTATTTAGCCATACCCATATACAGGTCTGGTCGAACTAAACTAGGAGATGGTAGAAACGTATACGCCCAGTTGAAGAATGCGAGCGCGGACAAACGAAATACAAACACAGCTGCATTGGGACACTGGGCAATAAATCTCAGCTGTTGACAAGTGGTTGATAAATTGCCTAGTAGTGCAGTGCAGCAATACGAAATTTGGTGAGGTTCAGGTAATTTTAATTTATTATAGATACCTTCTATTAATCATTGATATTACAATTGCGAAAGGGAGAAACAATATTATTTCAACTTGGCATTTTGGAGACCTTTTGAAACGGAACAAAACGAAATATACCATCAATATAATAAAATTGTTTGAGGGCATAAATAATTTAAATCTGTTGTTGGCCAAATGAACATATAATAGAAATTTTCTGCACATTGTATAAAAATTATTATAATTTTTTACCTTCATCAGAAAACTTTTTTAGGGACGCCTATAAAACATTAGATTTTATTGCCAGGCGTTTTTTTACATGCTCAACTGACTTCGGAAAGACTATACTTCATTCCTGTCATCGTAATACTTTTCGGGGATATTCAACAAAGATAGTTCTTATTTGGTCCCAAAAGACGTCCTAGTTGAAGATTGTTTCAGGATCTAATGTTTCTGGATTTTGAAAAATTTACTGCCTATAGATTTTGTTCGGAAGTCAATAAATTTGGAACACACCTGAAGCTTTTANTGAAATATTTAGATATACTATTTTTTTATAGGAAGAAATTGTATATTATGGGCGACACAAAAAATTTTCGTGTAACAATGAAACAAAAGATGATTTTTTTTATATTATGTTGCAACTTAATCTCTCATATTCCATAAAAAATGTCTTTATTGGCCTTTAAAATAGGCATCAATATCCTCTTTCAGTGCATAATTGATTACCGTCGTTAAATGGCTTCTGAGGCTTTTTTTTAATAAAAAACAGTCAAACAGAGCTAAATCCGAACTTTACGACCGGTAAATATAGTTTAGAGATGAGGTAGTTGCAGAAAATGTGTTGGATTCTTGTGATAATCTTTCCGATATCAATTGAAGAACCAAGAGGATGACCGTATGTACCAGATTCGGCCGCTGACGCTGCAACTCGGCATTTAAATATTTGAAAAACTTCCCATATTTATTTAGCCATACCCTTATACAGGTCTGGTCGAACTAAACTAGGAGGTGGTAGAAACGTATTCCCCCAGTTGAAGAATGCGAGCGCGGGCAAACGAAATACAAACACAGCTGCATTGGGCCACTGGGCAATAAATATCAGCTGTTGACAAGTGGTTGACAAATTGCCCAGGAGTGCAGTGCAGCAATGCGGAATATGGTGTGATTCAGGTAATTTTAACTTATTATAGACACCTTCTATTAATCACTTATATTATAATTGCGAAAGGGGAAAATAATATTATTACAACATGGCATTTTGGAGACCTTTTGAAACGGAACAAAACGAAATTTACCATCAATATAATAAAATTGTTTGAAGACATTAATAATTAAAATATGTTGTTGGCCAAATGAACATATAAGTATGTAATAGAAATTTTATTGCCAGGCGTTTTTTTTTGTTCAACTGACTTCGGAAAAACTATACTTCATTCCTGTTATCGTAATACCTTTCAGGGATATTCAACAAAGATAATTCTTACTTGGTCCCAGAAGACGACCTAGTTAAAGATTGTTTCAGGATCTAATGTTTCTGGATTTTGAAAAATGTACTGCCTATACATTTTATTCGGAAGTCAATAAATTTGGCACATGCCCGAATCTTTTACTCGTGCCTACTTGATTATTTAGAATTGCCAAAACGCTTGGTTTAAATCAGAGACAGTAATGTCCGGTGCCTTCCAGTTTCACAGAACTCATTTTATTGGTGCAAGACTTTGTAAAACATAAACCAATAAACGAATTGAAATCAAATTTGACACACAAGTGGAAACAGGTTGTCGCTATTGAATGGTACTAAGCCACGCACAGTCAATGTTTCTGTCATGTGCTAGGAAGATATTTTTCTAGTATTCCTCGTATCTATCTGACAGTTCCAGTTGCGGTACTTGTCTTCTGGGTAAACTTGGCAACGGCGCCCGTCTCGTCCTATCGAGCGGTACGCCGAGCGTAGAAGACGCACGGAGCACACTCCGACCCGTAGCTCCAAACGCCGCGTTCGCTATCGCGCCGCGACAGTCGACTCTCTGCAACCTTCAAAGTAAATCATGTGATCCGTGCATGTGTGTCATACTCATATGTTTATGTGCCAGATATTGTTTTGTTTTGTCGCCTTCGTAGCCGTCACGATAGCTACGGTACCGACGTCGTCGCCGTCGTCGGTGTGATATTTTTTCTTTTGCTGTTCTGTGATATGTGCAGTGCCTTCTTTTTCCGTTCGGATATTTTTGGGGATTATCAGCGAGCAAGTCGCCTTAGGTGAGTCCAAATGCTGTTTTTTTTTTCTAGGTGAGGCCGCCTGCCGTGGGGGTAGGGGACAAAGGTTGTCACCAGGGGTTAAGGAACTGCGCGGCGGCGGTCCACGGTGTTGATAAGCTGCACTGACGAATTTGACCCGATCGAAAACGCTTTTCAAATATACAGGGTCGAGCAAGAAAGGTCAACGGACAGATACAGTCGATTTCCAACAAACTGCGTACGGAATGACCAGTCCTCGCTGCCATTTGTCTTTGACATCTGTGACATTTTTTTTGGGATAAATTCAACTATCAACGCGAAAATCTAATATTGTTTGGATTGGAAGTCAGCGTCCTTTTTCTTTCTAATATCTTTAAGATACACCTATAAGCGTTAATTAATTCCCTGGTTTTATTAAGTATTTATATACAGTACGCGCCTAAAGTATGGAATAAATTCAGTAAAAACAAAACAAATTATTTTTGGGAAAAATCCTCTAACAGATCGTTTTTTAATTTAAAAAATACATATTTTAGCATAAAAGGCGATTTTCAACCGTCATTTGTTTTCGAGTAATGACGTCATCGACATTTTTTAAATAGCCACCCACTATTTTTTTCTTGATTCTGAAAGATCGTTTCATTGTCGATCGGACAGTATTAAAATGTTTCCATCTTACATAGGAAAGTTTTCGTGTAAATGACGATTGAGTGTTAGAAAACGTAAATTTTATTCATTAAAAAAATAACCATTCCTATGTCAAGCAAATACAATTTATTAAGTTTTCTACCTAAATTAAGTGTTCGAATTGCCACCCACCGACTTCTTGACAATACGCAAGTCTGTGTAAAAATTCTTCTTGCACATTATGAATTATTTCTGGGGTAACTGTGTATTTCATCTATAATACAATTTTGGAGTTCTTCTAAATTATGTTGTCTATTAACGTACACTTTGGACTTTAAGTAGCCCCATAAGAAATAGTCCAGGGGTGTAAGATCTGGGGATCTCGCGGGCCATTCTACCGGTCCTCGGCTGTCGATCCACCTCCTAGGAAAACAATTTTCCAGAAAATCTCGAACAGGGCGCGCATAGTGTGGAGGTGCACCGTCTTGCTGAAACCATATGGTGTCATCAGGAATATCAGGGTCATTATCGTTACGAAAAATTACTGCAAAAGCTGGAACAAGGTCATTTTGTAAAAACTCTAAATATCTTTCTCCTGTAAGGCTTCCTTCAAAGAAGAAAGGCCCGACTATTTTGTTGTCAACTATTCCAGCCCACACATTTAATTTCTGTGGATGTTGGGTAGGTCTCTGCGATCCAATGAGGATTTTCCCGATTTCAATACCTGCAAGTTTGACGGTTCACTGTACCATTGAGACAAAACGTGGCCTCGTCTGAAAAAAGTATTTGCCGGTGTAAATCTCTATTTACTTGACATAAATCCATCATAATTTCACAAAAGTGTAAGCGGCGGTCGGGATCGTCTTCATTGAGTTCCTGCACAAGTTGAATTTTGTAGGGATGATTTTTTCCTTCCTCAGGATCTGACTAATTTCATTGTTTAATGCAACTGATCGTGAAGTATTATGAGGATTATCTACCATACTTATCAAAATGTTCTGTTTGTGATCTTCTCTAACGCTTGGATGTCCGGGTTTTGGAATATCTACAACTTTGCCAGTTTCTCCAAATTTAGATTCTATCTTACTGACTGTTGATTGGCTGATACTGCGTTCTAGTATTATCCCCGCATCCGATAAGAATTAAAATTTCAATTCTTTGTATGACAGTTAAATGTGCCATAATACTTTAAATTTCACAATAATTTTTATATCGTTTACAATACTTAGAAAGTCGGTATGACAGTGACACTCAGGCATTTCGAAAAACTAAATTTAATAACGTTTTTGCTTTATTTTAATTGATTTGGGTTTTCTAACATTCAATCGTCATTTACTCGAAAACTTTCGGTTGAAAATCGCCTTTTATGCTAAAATATGTATTTTTTAAATTAAAAATCGACCTGTTCGAAGATTTTTCCCAAAAAAAAATTGTTTCGTTTTTACTGAATTTATTCCATACTTTAGGCGCGTACTGTATAATAAAATATTGAGTTTCCCGAAACTGAAACAATATGTATATACATATTAGATTTTTGTGGAGGGATAAGGATAAATTTTGTTTTAACCAAACCGAGATATCGCTCAAATTGGACTACTCTGTAAATCAAAATAGGAGCGGTCACACATCTTTATCTCTTCCTGTGTAAATACAGAAATTATAATTATCTTTTGTAGCCGTAACAAATTTTCCTACATATAAAATTATTTTGTAGATAATATTTTTATTAGTGCAGATGTAGCGGAGTAAATTTAAACGGCTCTTTCTGTGTTAAAGAAAAATATTTTTGATTTTACTCACGCTTTATAAATACCGTGACATTGTAAATTTCGTATCCGTCTTTAAAAAAAAACAAATCGCGTATTAAATGTGTATTATTTCCGAAGGTTGAATGTATGAAATAATGCAATGATGTGCCGCTTTCTCATTATTCCAGCTATACAAAACAAGCCGTGATAACCTATTTATAGGTTTTCTCAGCGAATTCATAATCTTGCATTGGAAGAAATATAATGGGGCGCCTTGGGAAGCCAGGGATAAAAATATGACGCATGCATTTTTATGGGTTTGTTTTCTTGGGCGAGGACTTGAAAAAATGGCGGATTCGCCGGTGGTATACCTTTACAGGCCCTTAATAAAATATTATTGTCATTGGTATAACAATTTGGTACATGCTCAATGTCTGCTTTTTAGGGAAAACTTATAGATATATTTCCAAAAATTCTTGAATTTCAATCAAATTTATTTTACTCAGTTCCCATATTTATTTCCAAAACATGTTTTGTTCTTAAGGGTTGATTTTTATATTATACGACGATTCATAAACCAACAGATACAAAGCAAATGACCAGAATTGCTTAAGGTTGCAGATATTTTCCTTTTCACATTACTGTAAATACCAAAGCGTTTTAGAGTTGTTTGGAATTCTTATCAAATTGAGCGCCATCTAGCGGATAAACGAAACAATTTTTTATAAATTGCTTTTGAAACACCATATGGTAAGGTCGCCTAAACGCTTGTCTTTTGTCATTTCATTTACAAATCACTGTGAGAAAAACAAAAGCTTAAAAAAAAGATAATTTAAAAATTGGGAAGCGTTAACGCCAGTTTCTGAAGAAATGGCAATATTTTTCTCACTTTGAATTCACTTTATGTTCCCCAAACGTTTTTTTTATTTATCTCGCAGGACAACAATATTAAATATTTTCGGAATAATTGACCAATTGTTGCAACCAGTAAAACTTGAAATATCAGGTAAACGAGTAGATAATAAATAAATACTAACACCTTGCAGAGAACCTGTTTTGCAGTAAACTTATTTTTTTATCCCTAAACTGAATCTAAAATTAAATTCGTGAAATAACAGTGATTCTACAAACGTTTATTATTTTTAGATTCATATCGGTACTTTTTCCATTGTTTATTATTTTGGTGCTAGGTTAACAAAGACGTGTTTCACATATAATAGGGGAAACACTATCTAGCTTATGTTATTAATATACGGGTAAAATATTACCGTTATGAATTTTTCACATTTAATACAACTCAAAGTATAAAACAAATGCCTAAATTTAGTAATATTACAAAAAATACTACTAATTGCAAATATGCTTATTTAAACTTAAACTTTTTATATAAAATTAATCTTAACTTAAACTTATTACAAATTATTAGTCGCCTCATTCTTTGAGGAAATCCTATAAGAGATGTTTAGAAAAATATTTTAAAAAATTTGTACATAGCTCAGTTTTGTGTATTTCTTCGAAATTTTTCAAAATAGTGAGTTGTTGAAGTTATTAATTATTCCACCCTTTTTCTGAATGTGTTCCAAGGTAAGTCTATCCACATCCTAGAAAATGATAAATACAACCTTGCCAAATGAAAGATTTCTTTATTGGTAAAAGATATATACATTAATCCTTTTATTTCATAAATTATATAATGTTTAATTCTGTTTTTATGTGGTTTTTTATTCACCATTTCCTAGCATAATCTTGCTTACATTGGTATAGTCCTTCCGAAGTCAGTTGAATATGCAAAAAACATCTGGTAATAAAATTTAATGAGTTCCATAGGCGTTCCTAAAAAAATTCTCTGCTAAAGGTAAACAATTATTATAATTTGTATAATGTACAGAAAATTTCTATTGTATGTTCATTTGGCCAACAACATATTTTAATTATAATTATAGGTTCTTCAATTGACTTCGGAAAAACTATATCTAAAACTTCTTTTTGCTTTTCCACCATTTCAATTTCTTAAGATGTTTTTGGTATGTTTATGACTAACTAATTTATTTCCTATTCCTTGATCAAATTTTCATAGAGGTTCTGTCTCTGTTACGTTTCTCATAGCTTCTATACAGGGTGTTGCAGCGCCGGTGGGTTTTTAACTTTTAAGGCAGTTTTCTCGTCAAAAATACAAAACAGGGTAACTGATATTCTTGAAACAAGATCTAGCGCTCCTACAATTCTTTAAATATTGGATGTAAAATACATTTTTATGAAGTAGTTACTGAAAATATGGAGTTTAAAATACCTAATATTTTCTGTATTTTTTTTTAAACCGCTCTTCAGTTAAAAGAACATAAACGATAACAAAGGCAACAGTATTTTTAGCTGCGAAGCATAGATGGAAATAGGAATAACTAGAAGTTGTGCACAAATTCTCACTTATTTGAACAAAAGATGCATTCCACCTTTCCGTAATTATGTACCTCTTATTTGAGCAAAGTTTAATTATTGCTCTTAATCTATGATTCGCTGTCGACTAGTACTTAAATTTTGTCATGGTTTTTCCTACTTTTAATCGTAAAAGGAAACTTTTTTGGATGCGTGTAATTGTTTACTTCATTGGAATATGTAAAGTGACCGTAATATCCACCTAAACTAAAGTCATTGATATACAGATTCACAAATTAAGCACGATATTTTAAGAAAGTAACATATGTGGATAGCCACATAACAATATTAGTTAATATTTAATGAATCATTACAAAAGTATAAGTTTTTTGAATAATTGGCAATAATAAAAATATGATGACTTTAAATAACGGGTTGCAAACTCATACAAAGGCAGTGCCGCTACGTTAGTATTATTTAGTTGGTTTAAAAAGACGACAACTATCAACACTGATACAACTCCGGTCTAGGTGCTGTCCAGTGACGGCGTAGACAAGAATTTTAGTGCAGTTTAAAAAATGAATACTCGAATGTTTATTTCATTAAATGAATAATAGTTTAAAACTAAAAAAAGCTGTCACCCTGTACGTATACCAAATATTTAAAGCATTGTATCTGCAACGGATCTCGTTCAAGTTTCAACGTAGTAAATCTGGAATATCGAATAAATAAGGTTATTTATACATACAAGCACGACTGTATACATAATATATAAAATGAAGGAAATCCTTGCCTTGCGAAAACAACTCCTGCATTTCATTCTCCGCCGTGGCGTGTTCACGAAATAAGTTTCCTTTAATGAACGTAACTCATTAGTGGTTCGTGTTACGGACGCGGGGAAACCAGTTAGAAAATTTAGTGCCAGTTAGCGACGACGCAAGAAACCCATTTTAAAATTATCAACACCTGAGCGGGTGATTCAACGTGGAAACTCGCGATCGACATTATTTCGCAGCCGATTGGATGGATGATGTCACCGAGGCATTCCGGGTTCTTTTGGACGCTTGGATGCCGCCGGTGTACTTAATAATGGCCAAGTGGCAATATCATGGATTTGCAGCCAATAAAAAAATAAATACAACTTTTTAGTTGTCCGATCTTTCTTATTTTAAGAGTTACAGAAATGGTTAAATGGGCAAAAATGTGCAGAATTTTACGCCCATCACGTATTCGCTTCTAATTTAGAAAATTCCGAAGATATTCTAAGAAAACCGATTTTATATTTCCTTTGTTAGTCGTATTTCACTTGTTTTTAGAAATTTTAGGACAAAAATGTGTAGTTAGATATAAAATGATGTAAGGAATCTATTTTTGCTGTGTTTTGTTTTTGTTATGGACGCCATATTGAATGTTTATCTCATTAGAAGAAAAGGGAAATTCTCTTTATAACCATGCATAATTTATGGTGTTTTCGCAAATTGTCCAGTCACTGAACAGGGTTCGCAGTGGCTGGGAAAACCGGGAATACCGGGAAAAGTCAGGGAATTTGTTATTCTTCATAAAAAACAGGGAATAGTCAGGGAATTTTAAAAATATTCATGAAAGTCTGGGAATTTGATGTTTGCAACTGGAAATTTTGTGAAAGCCGACCCTGGGTTCTTGAAAGAGAAAACTATTTGTGGTTTTGAAACCTTTATAAGAGGTTGTTATGGTATAAAAAAGATTTTGGAGTCCAGTCGAAAAAAAATTTAATGCATAAACACCAATTAGTATGTAAAAATAAACTACAAGTGACCTGGATTTTTTTTTGTAAGTCAGGGAAAACCTGGAAAAGTCAGGGAATTCTTTATTACTTTTGAACTATGAACCCTGCAGAAGGCGAAAGTAAGGTAAAAGCTCCCAATTTTTTTCGGATGGCATGGATTTTCCTAAAAATTTGCATACAAACTCATCTGACCCCCCACTTCAAAAGTTATATTATCTAGACGTGTGCTTTTTTTCTATTTGGAGGTGAAAACTATCCTTGTACGAAAAAAATGCGAAAATCGAAGATATACGTATTTTGATTATTCAATTCATGTTCAAATATGTTGGATAAAGTTCCTTTCATGTTTTTTAATATAATTTTTGAAATTTAATTACTTTTCAACCCTTAGAAATCCTTAAAAACTACGCTTTCATGGCCAAAAAAATAGAAAAAAAAATTTTCAACAGTTTAAAATATTCTTTTGGTGCATTCACAATGTACATATTGCATTTCCTTTGTTATTCATTAGAAAGCTTACGACTCATTATAAAGTAAACCATCCCTTATAATAAAATAAACAAAAAATATTGAAAGCTTGAAATGTTTTAATGGTATGCATATGTTGAATTATAAACTTTTTATTGGTTTTCAAATGATCTATGATATATTGCAACTTTTCAGCCACCCAAAAAAACATTATGGATGACCTACCCTTCATAAAAAACCCTACCCCTTATAGAAAAATTTCCTAAAAATTATATGTGAGTATGATGATAATAATTTTTTTTAATTTTATTGAATTTATTCTTAATATTTTTTTATTAAATTAATTTCAAATAAATTTTTTTTATATACATTATAAATGGATGTATTGTACAAAATGTTTTAAAAATGGTCTGTTATTTTTTACATGTGTATATAATGCTGCCAACCTGTGCGTATACAGAATTTCTCGCTTGGTGACAACCTAAATTCGAGGCCTCGGCTAATTTCCGAATGTACACATACATATATATGTGAACTCGGATACGTGTGTGTATGTATATTATTAAAATACTTACTCAAATCAGTTCACAAGTACTCCAAAATACACAAAGATGATCGTAATTTACCCGCTCCGAAAATTTTACCGAAAAAATGTAAATAATTTTAACCATAACTTTTGTAATTTTAAAGTTATAAATTTACTTAAAAAAACCATTTTGTAGGGAATTTAAAGCACTTTAAGTTATGTGATTTGCAATTTTTTTGAGCCCTTCGTTTTTTAGATTTGTAAGCTAAAATGGCTCAGGAAAGGCAGTCTTGGAGCTTAGTTTTGAGCTTCTAAAACTCTTGTCAAATTTTGTCCTACAAAAATTTAAAAAAGCATATTGTTCAGTAAGAATAAACCTACAATTTCTTAGTCTATCATTTTTTATAACTTGTTAGTTTTTGAAATATTTTGAAAAAAGGCGATTTTTAAAAAACTGAAAAATTTTATTCAAAACTAAATGAAATATTTCTAAAATCGATCAAATTCCCAGAATCTACTGTTACTAATAAAGTAAATTGCAGAAGGAATCGTTTAATTTTTTTTTCGTCGTCATTAATTTTAATACCGACTTTTTTCCTCAAAAATCAAGACAATAATTTTATTTTGATTGTAACTTCATTAGTTTTCATGCTAACGACTTTTACCACTCAATTTAAAGATCTTTTCAAGAACTTTAATTAGTGTTATATAAGTTTTCCTCAAAAAACCTTTAGTTTTTCCGCTACAAGACGTTGAACATTTCGATTATAGCTACATATCTTCAAAATTGACTTCAACTTGTAGTTTTGAGATATTCGCGAAAAATGGCTAAAAAAATGCATTTTTTTGGGCTAAAAACGAACATGTTTAGGCGCAAATAACTCAAAAAGTATTGCCTGTACAAAAAATTTGTATAGAACATTTTTTGCTTGGAATTCGTCCCTTATCGAATCGTATATAAGGTTATTTTAATAAAAAAATTCCCACCCTCCAGAAGGGGTGGCATCCACCCCTAGGGTAAAAGCACACATCGGCACTATATAACTTTTGTTTCTTAGGCTATTCCCTAGTTACAGTTCAAATTCCACGTCAATCCATTCCATCCGAAAAAATTGGTAGCCAAAATGCTTCAGTGTCATTCCAAATTTCATTTAGAACTGTTCCGGTTAATTCCAAAAAATGTCTCGTTATATAATCCCTTCAGTCTTTCTAAAATTATATTCTCGGGCAGTATTAAAAAAATTAAATAATCACTTATCACTCGCCTACCTCCAATGGAGCATAGAAAATATATTTTGCATTTTCTCAAACAAACACCATGTCAAGATTGTATATTTTTAAAAGTTTATTCTCTGCCAAATTTCAGATAAATATAAGATAACCTAACCTTACCCAACATCTGCGTCATATCCATTGTTCGAGGCAATCGCATTATTTATTGCGTGTTGAAAATTACATTTTTTTTTTTCATTACGATTCTGCTAAACCTGAGGCCAAATCGATATTTTTTTTTTGTAAAAAATAGTCAGGAGACGTCGAATCCTGCCTTGTTGTTTGTGAAGGTTTTAATTGTTTTTATCTAATTGTTATCATCAACACGTATCAGGTATTAAGTATCGTGTTACTTGGCTGTTCCTCATATTTTTTTAACGAGTTTTGTCAGATAAAAAATATTACAGCATAATAATAGTGTGGGAAACAATGGAAGTTGATTACGTGCTGGTGTCCGCATATATTTGTGGAAAATGTTCCCCTGATAACGCTTATTTTTACGTACTTTTTTGATATTTTTTGTTTTATAAAGCAATTCGCAATCAGTTATCGGTTCACGTGATTTTTCTAATAATAGCTAATATGCCTTTTGCGTGAGCGTTCACGTTTAGAACATAATTTCAGAAAATTTTTATAAATGTTCTCTAATTGTTTTTCATCTTTTTGAGGCGATTTGCCTTTCCGTGTTTTTTTTGTAGTATAAAAATTTTCTTTTGTATTTAGGTTTTTTGAAACATCCGTCATATTTTTCATTGATTAGTAGACATCGCAAACTAACGTCCTAACATTTCCGATCTCTATTGATTTGTTTTTTGATTACAAAAACATGTGATTTTTATAAGAAATTACTGAAATCGCCATTTCCTATAGTCTTGACAAAATTAATAGGTAGATGTGATAATGGTTGATGATTGTTTTGAATTGTTTAAAACATGGATATATGTTCTTGATCACATGCAGAACAAAAGATAATGCAAATTTTCAGTAAGACGATTGAACGGTGTTATAGAAATAATCTATAGTTTCTGGTAAATAAAATATTTATATTTTATTATTCTCTAAATTGTGCAAACGACACTAGCTTTAATTGAAATTTCATTTTGAAATTGCATTGTATTTTTTCGTCGTATGGTATCAGCATTTACTGATTGCGCTCTTAACTGTAATCAATTCAATATAGAACTAAATTTGGACGTATTAAACGAATAGCCTTGCGTGTTTAAGCCGCATATTTCAGTGTAATAATTTTTAATTACAGTACAGGAAATATTAATTATAATACTAATAATTTATTCCCCGAAATAAATTAGCTGTTATTAATACTAGGATTCCTCGAATCAGTTTTACATAATTTAAGTTTAGTGTATGTATACAAGGTGTATTTAAGTATATCGTAACTTGGATGAGGTTATTCCTCTTATCAATTTAAACCAACAACCCTTTAACAAAAAAGAACTAGTTTTCAAGATATAAAAAAATATGTATCACTTAGTTTTCCAATTAGATATTTATATACAAATCTGTTATCCATTGGTGAAGTTACTGAGTATCTTTAACATAAGAACAGCAAAATTTATACCTCGCTTAGTATTTTGGAAACTGGATAAGTGCATTTAATTGCTAATGGAATAAGAAAAAAATTGACAAAATTTGACTCAAACAGATTAAGGATCCAATTTATAATCGTTAAGTATTGTGTAAAATAAATGTTATAGTTGGTATTGTTACCTTTTATATATGGGTCATCACAAAGCAGTTAATCTCGACAACAGCCGGGACATTCGCCAGAAATTAAGAGGGTATATGAAACAAATAACAAAGTTACTGTTCTATCAATAAAAAAAAAATAAATAGGTAACTCACCGGGGGTTACACTCCCCCTAACTTTATCATTCATGGTACATCCTTCTATACGTTTCCATTATATGAATTAGCAAACATGTACCATTCTAGTGTGTGTCAATCTAAGCGGAGGTAAGATCCCGTAGAACTTACAAGGCACACTTCGAAGGAACCACAACCATTAAGACCGGGAACACGCGGCACGCCCTGGAGTTTTCATAAACATAAACAAGTATGGCATATTACTCACAAATTCACAATTCATTGAACAAATGTATTTAACCTAGCACACACATATAATAATCAACCTTATTCGGACGCTCACCAGGCATCACTGTCACTGGCATTCTGGGCTACATTTTGGTACTCATAAATTACATTATCTCAAGGGCAAATAAACACTTGGCTGGCGCATTCCGTGTGAACAGCTAAGGTTTGACTCAAAGCAACCACGATAGTTTTCATTTCATAATAAAATATTTATTGATTCCTATTATTATTACAATACGTTAAAAATAAACAATTGCTTGCGCTATATTAGGGTATCTTTAACTGTAAATTTTAGTTTCTGGACGAGATCACTTAGGGAGTTGAAATTACTGAACATGGTGTCTCGGAATTTATTTAAAATGTGAACAAATGAAATTTTTTCTTTGTGTAACTATTTAAATACCTATATAGATGGAACTTTAAAATTTTATTTTTTATACACAAATTCTTGCGTTTTTATTCAAAATTACTCGAATAGAAATAATGAAATTTTGTTTAAATGGAGAAAGCAAAACATGTTTGTATTGTTTGTGTCTATTAGGCAGCAATAATGCAAGAGGTGTTTTTTGTGTAAAAAAGAGAGAAAAGTATTAAAGCTCTGGTCTTAAATAAGCAGGGTATATGCACATCAATCTGAAATGTCTGGAATTATCAGAAAATTTCATTGATGGAAATATCGGGAAAATATTAGGGATTGTCTCAAATTTTCCTTTTTCAAATTCCAATCGCAATCGGTGTCTAGGTATAAGGTATAATCTTTCCGAAGTCAGTTGAATATGTTATAAAACCGCGTAGCAATAAAATTTAATGAGTTTCATAGGCGTTCCTAAAAAAGTTTACTGCTGAAGGTAAAAAATTATAATAATTTATATGTAATGTGTAGAAAATGTTTATTATTTGTTCATTTGACCAACAATTTTATTATATTGATGGTAAATTTCGATTTCTTCCGGTTGAAAAGGTCTCCAAAATGCCGTGTTGTAATAAGATTAGTAAACAAAATATCCCTCTTATTTCTCCCTTTCGCAATTGTAATATGAATGATTAATAGAAGGTGCCTATAATAAATTAAAATTACCTGAATCGCACCAAATTCCGCATTGCTGCTCTGCATTGCTAGGCCATTTGTTGACAACTAAATTTAAGGCCAGGTCGCCGAGTGCGGCTGTAATTGTGCCGCCGCGTTTGCTCGCGCGCTCATTCTTCAACTGGGCGACCAGACCTGTATGTGGGTATAGCAAAAAAATATGGGAACAAGTATTTGAAATATTTCAATGCCGAGTTGCTCCATCAGCGACCGAACCTGGTACATAATGCCAACCTCTTGGTACTTCAATTGAGGTCGGAAAGACTATAACTGCCACTCAATGTCACGTTTTTTATATAATCACATTTTGTTTTTTTGTTTGTTTTTTGTGTGGTAGATATTGACAAAAGATTTAGTAAATGATGATGATTGAAAAATGAAAACTAATATAAAGCTTATATTTCACAAACTATTTTTTTTAAGTCTACCTGGAAAACCTAAAAATATAGGAATTTTTTTAGTGAAAAAGTGAAAGTCAAAAAAAATGTACAGTAGGAAAGATAAGGCGAAGTTTTAGTTGAGTCCCTGAATGATTCTGATTTGTTTTCTTCTCAAATTTGATCTGATTATCTCTAAAGTGCGAAACCACCATTTTTATTTCATGAATTCTCAGTAAAATGTTATTTTTATTTCAAAACCTAAAGACTTTTTGATTCTAAAAAAGCTCATGCAATTAGCTACTTATCGATATAAAATTTCAAAAAACTAAATACTTTTTAGTTTGATTATAAAAAAAAATCAACACCTAAACAATTTTTGGCTTCGTTTTGCCAGAATTTCGAGGCCCCCGATCTCGTGAGGCCCGGAACTGTATCCCCCCCTAAACCCGGGTCTGTGTATAACCTTTCTTGAAGTGCAAGACCTTGATTAAGGAATCCCTAAGAATTCCCTGAAGCAACGACGATAAATTAGGTCCTAAACAAATTAAATAAAACCAGAGAACTAAATAATAAACAAATTAGCTCTCTCCGGAGCCGGACCATCTCGTGTCTAATCGATATTTTTCCATCGTCGCGCCAGGGCCATTCACTCGTACAGGAACGTCGCCTCTTAACATAAACAAAAACTAAATTAATAAACAGCAGCCGGTAAATTCAACATACGTCGCATAATTACCAGGGAATGCAAATTATAGCAGCGGGACAAACGGTCGGAATAACGTCGGAGGCCCAGCTCGTACAACGAACCTTTTCGCCGTCGACGTGGATCGATTCGGAATGTTCCATTCCGATTTGGATGGGCTTTTGGCACGACGAGTTTACGATATTACAATGTTAATGTGTCCACCTCTCGTTTTAACAGAATCGATTACCGCAAAAGGGAGTTGTTTGTGCGGTGGTGAGGCTGCATATTATTATTTTAATATGCTTTCCCTTTGTTGCACATTGACATCCTGGGAAGCAGTTATTCTGCGGACTATAGCCCCATCCAGCATTGAATTACACCCACAATATCTAGTAAACAGCCAAAATCATTCGTCAGCAGTGGCACCAGACATAGATAGACCAGTTTCAATTTTAGTTCTAATAAATACGCCTTAGGTTATACGACGGACGAAGGAAATGGCTATTTGGATGTCTTTTTGCCGATATGTTTTAAATGCAGGTGAGATACATCCTACACAGTATTTTATTTCTTAATGCCTACTGGTGCAACTTTACTTTGTACCTATAAATTAGTAGATCACCCTCTGCCAATTCGATTCTGGACGAAGCTATAATCCGCAGAGTAGTGGTTTCTCACAGTATCATTAGTTAAAGATTTATTTCGCCTAATGCAATACTGGTTATGCCTTCATAGTGTTTACAAATTAGTAGATCGCTTTCTGACAGTCGCAATGTGCATTGAAATTCACTTACAGGATGTCTCTAGATTTCACGACACAAACTCAGGAGCGGGTAGATGTGAATAACTTTCGGGCCTTCGTTACTAAGTTAACCGCATCTAAAGTAGAGAACTAAAAATTGTGTTTTTACCTATGGCTCGTGAACTATAATTTCAATCAAATTTAGGTAACTCAACATACAGATATCTCCTTTCTACTCTATAAATAGGCCCATCTTTTTAGAAAGTCAGGCTACTGATTGTACCCAATGTTAATCCAAATTTTTTGCAGAGGTTTCCAACTGTTCAATAGTAGGTACATTAGATTTCTCAAACATTTTTAATATGCAATTTTATATGGCACTGCATTACAACCAACCACCAAAGTAGGTATTTTACTAGTAATTGTCCAATTACAACCAATTATCCTTTGGATGGGCAGTCGTATTTAGGATTTCTGCAAAATAATTTTCAAGTATCTTTACAAAACAGACAGAACATGGTTTTATATATGGTGTTAATCGGATATTTTCTAATAGGTAAACCGGAAGGAGGTGGTCCATATCCATGGCCATCGCGTTGTCCAGATTTAAAACCAATGGATCAATTTTTCTGGGGAGCATCTTAAAAGTTTGGTATTGTTGTAGTAGAGTACAGTACAAAACAAGGGACGGATTGTTGAGTGGAATTCGTGACCATCGTGACCACTATTAGGAATAATCCGGAAATGCTGTGTCACGCACAATGGCACAACATTCGTGGGCTTAAAAATATACAGATGTATGGGAAGCTCAACAGCTAATTTATGTGTGTTTAAATTAACTTTCTGCCCATTTTCTGTTAGTTTAGTTGTGTATTATTTAAAATTTAAATGTTTATATCCAAATTAAAATATCGATAGATATGTTTACTATTATTGTTATTTAAAAATGACAAAGGCGGCGGTTGGAGTGCAGTGCCAACTTGCCATCTAAAATTCCTTCTTGATTTCCTAAAAAGCGTCTTTTAATTATTTGTATGGTCAATAAGAATATATTTGTATGTTGTGTGGATGACCTAAATTTGATTGAATTAGGAAATATAGTTCATGAGTTATAAATAAAAAACAACTTTAAGTTTTTCCCGTATAAAAGCTTCATCTACACACTGCCCAATTTATGCCTGTATAATAGTGACTAAAACTTTCTACTATAAATATATTTTTATATTTGCGTCATTTTTCCTTACCTGAAAATTGGTTTATTGTAGTCTGGTGATCTCCAAAGTTACATAGTTTATGTTTCTACTCGCATGGATCAATAAATTTCCCTTTATAATGTAATATGCGAAGGCGTATAACGTATCTGGGTCATCTTTAAAAAAAGAACTGGAAGTTATTGGGATCTGTTCTAAATATATTTTATGATCTAAGAGTTCGTTCACATTTGTTCGTTCTATTTGATTTGCTGTAACACTAAAATGGAGTGCAAAATTCACATTCTGCAAATCTTTTACAAAAAAATTATTTAAAAAAAAAACAATAAACTACTCTATTATACAGGGCGTTAGTGATAAGTTTTGCCAAACTTTATTGGAGTATTCTACCGATCAAAATAATGAAGATTTGCCCTATAAAAATTTTTGTTAAGACGCTTCCCTACGGAGATACAGGATGTTAAAAGTTTCAAATATTTGTATCATTTTTCCTGTACTTAACTTCACTTAAGATTGAGTGATAAAATTTGGGGAATGACAGTTTTTTAACAGGGACTATTTTTTCATGGATAACTTATTCCTAAGTACACTCCAGTGGCGTAGTTATTGGGGGAGTAGGGGACCTTTTTTGAAGAAAGAAATCGAACGCCACTGGTTTTTTTAATTGTTTTAAATGTTTTTAAAATGTACAATCAATTTGTGGCAATAAAGTATTCTTGTAAAGTATTCGTAAAATTTACTGGTTTTTAGATAATTGGGGAATCAAATAAGAAGATACTTAAGTACCTACGTTGCTATTCACCATTTTTGATCTAAAATTTCAGAAATTTCTATTATGAGTGATTCCTTATTAATATAATTTTTTATCTTTGAAATGTCCCAGTTCAGAAATACCTTTTCAGATGCTACGGGTTCGTTTATTTTATTGAAACGATAAAAATATAGAACAGTGTATATTTTTAAATCTGCATGTTAAGACGACTTATTCTCAATTCGATTCAATTTTACTACCGTTTCGAATAAACTGTTGTGCCGTATGGTGCAGTGTGGCTGGGGAGGCCTATTGTCGATTTTAATTAGCAGAATAGGATTGGATGAGATGACCTCGCGATAAATAATAATTTTCATATATATCATAATGAATCCGCAACTGATAAGAATCTTATTTTCGAAACAGTACCGGATTGAACCGGATTGAGGATCTCTCGCTTGAACATGCAGATCTACAACTATGCGCCACTACGTCTTCCGATATTGTATAGAGATTCAAATGATTATTCTCAGCAATCGGCTACTTTTCCAATTCACTGCTCACATCGTTACACTGTTTTTACCTAAAGCAAAAAGGAATATTTTAGTTCTATCTTCACTTATAAACATGCCTCTTTTTTTAATCATTATCACTCCTATATTTTTGTCCTCCCAAATGTCCTTCAAAGATCCAAAGACGTAATAAATTAGAAAACTTTAATCGGAACTAATCAGAGAATCAGAAATTTCAGTTTTCAAAAAAAAAAAGTGTAAGAAGTTACATTTTTATCAAAAGAAAAGCTTTTGAATGAAATTCCTCTACTTTTGCTGGAGGTTTTCCAAAGAGTGGCCATCTACTTAGCAGAAAAGATAACAGGACCTTTTTAGCGCAGATTTTCGTAATTGAAAAATGTTGCGTCATTATACGAGACCATAACCATCGCACATTACCAAACAGTGTCTTCACTTCCCGTGAGCTTAACTTTAGATTTCTTTCAAGAAAAGATATATTGTCAATTTGTTATTTTATCAGTTATTACTTTTTACAATTACCTCGTATTATCTCAACTTCACAGAACTCTTCACTATTCTATTTACAACAGCTTTTTCCTGTCCTGAGAGCTCGTACCTGTTTATCATCGCCGTTATCGGCATCTTCTTAGAAACCTGATTTTCGGTTCTACCTGTACCATTATCACGTCCTCCAGCGCTACTATATATAGAACAATTTAAATCGCTTTACACGGTCGATGACTCTCATCAGAGCCTACTTATCTTATTTTATCTGCCTGATAATGCCCGATCTAGTTGTTTTCGTTTGCACTGGTAATAGCGGAGAAATATTTGTTACCGTTGATCAGAAGACGCCTGGGATTCGAGAATGTCGATCGGTTTGGTTTGTTTCCACTGAAAAATTGTGATTTCTGCTACATGAGGCCGGTCACGTAAACCAATTATAGGTGGGATTTACATATTCGTAATCGAGTGCTTGTACAGGGCGATCGCAAAAAGTTAAGGAAATCGAAAGTACGTGTTTGATAAATACTATGTATTAGTATATTAATACAATTTTTTGTTTTTCTACTAAATAACAACTTTAAATAATGGCCGTAAAGCGCAGAAATTGTTAAATGAAGCATCGAAGAATAGGTAAGATAAGGTAGGATTGTTCAACTTGTTTTGTGGGCTTGAACATCTATTCGTCTTTTTACAAAACATACATTTATTAATCGTGCTGGATGGTATATTGTATATAATTTATATGATATTTTAATTAAATTACAAGAAGGTCAAATAGAAAGAAAGGCAATTATTAAAGAACGCAATTAAATCTGTTGATGCCAATTAATACTGAATAAAACTTATCAGAATCTGAATCTTGAAAACAAGACAAAAAACACTTTTCTTCTGTCGAAAATAAAAACCGAAACTGAAAATTGTTTTGACTGAAACTGAAAACTGTTTTGTCATTCAAAAATTTGATTTTTCGCCAACTAGAAAAGACTTATTGGCAGTGGCGGCTCTTGCGTATCACGGAGGGGGAAGTATTTAAGTACAAGGTATTGAAAAAGAGATCAATAATTGAGTAGTTTTATTTTAAGTATTATTGAAATATAGGGAAAATGAGCTCAACATTATTTTTTATAGTGGAAGTCCATTCTTCTGTTTTTGTATCTATTTTAAACTTTTACAATATTTAAAAAACTCAAGAACTAATATGCAGGTAACAAAATTTTACATCACATGTAAACAAATTACGTTTAATAAGCAACGAGAGCAGTGAATAGCTATGATTTGGTTACGGGCGGATTAAACAGGGCCCAAACTACATAGTACACATATGCGCATAGTAAATATGCGCACTCCACTCCGTCTTTCACTTCTGCGCGATTGTAACCATGACCACCGTTGTAAACACTTCGAATAAACACAAGTCGAGTTAAATTGACTGCGCATTACAAATGTAACATTTCCTTTTAATCGCACAGGAGCTGTTATTTTTTTCGGGACACAGACGTACGTATAAAGATGTTACGGGGTGGTCAAGAGGGTGAAGATTCCACAGAAAATAACACCCTGTATGTCACTGTCTTACCTACTTTAATATATAAATAAATAAAGACGTATTCCAACTAAGAAATCTATGGTTCCAACACCTTTGAAGTATATGAGAAATATTTTTTCGTTGTATAATTTCAACGTAGTGTATCTTACAAGAGACGATCGAATTTTCACATGTTCTAGCTGTTCACGAAGTTATCAAGATAAAAACTGGTATAGCCTGTATAGAAGAGAAATGGTAACTATTGGACTATTGCATATTCTTTTTGAAGAAAAATTTCTTGTTTTTATTATTTTGATATAAATGGATTTTTTTATTCTCGTTTATTGGCAGATTGTACGAAGAACAAATAAACTTTTTTAAGACAGGCTAGTTAAAAAGAATAGTAGAAATATGACATGACAATTAATCGTAGTAAATACAATAATGTGAACTTTATAAAATATTTCCGTACTTACTTACTACTTTCAAACCTCCGATATTCCGTTATCCTGCTCCGAATTGTTGTCAGTGAATCATACATACTGGCATCTATCTGTGGCACTGCAAAACTAGGAATTAAATTGATAATTTCATTAAGAACGTATGTAAGTGTATACATATAAATTAAAATTGATTGCCTAATAAACGGCGATGTTCAAAAAGATTATGGACTTAATCTGCTGGTAAAAGTAGATGTGTATAATTACATGAAATTGCGTTCGAATAAGAATCACGTCGGAAGCGTAGCTATGGACTATCGACAGAGCTTCGAAGTGTTGGATGTGACCATATACAGGGTGTAAGAAGTTTGACTGCCATTACTTCAGCATGAGATAGAGTAATCATAAATGAACAAAAAAGTTGTATATTACAAGGGCGTAAGATTAACAGTTTTCAAAATACAGCGAGTATGAATATTGGGGAGTTTCATCACAACGTGACAACAGCGCTCAACATAACGCTACACATTTGATGTATACCACGTGTGCACGCGGCAGACTTGTCTTGCGGAAAAAATGTAAACAACTGTTATTGTCAAACATTTAGTAAATTTCAGGAAATTCAGCGGAAATTCTGCCTGTCGGAACTGTCTTTCATGGTCTCGCTTTTTCCTCCAATTTTGTGCAGGCAAAGACCTGAGAAGCAGCGTTTGGTGCGTTCAGGTGATTACAATGGACGATTTTGAATAGTGGGAGCCGCCTATCAGTAACGATCCCATTCATAAAAGTGTAACAAGAGCACATGCCGTGAGTGGTTTTTTTATTCACGATAGAAACACGCAAAAGTAGATCAAGTTCTGATCGGCCGTAGTAGAGGAGGAACTGAACTGTCGCTAATTTGAATGCCTGCTATCGCCATGCAGCAGACGAGCAGTGACCTTGAGGGGTCGACGGCCTCGAAGTAGGCGCTGCTCCCCGCCACCGCCTGTTTAGAAAATTACTGCTTTTACGGCAGGCATCGGGGGCCATCTTCGATGGCTTTAATGGTGTTTATGGAATGGGTTTAGCTCGCTACTAGGTTTAAAAATAAACCCGGCTTTGTGCCTCCACCATTAGTCACCTAGTTTGTTTCGAGTCGACTGAAGAATTTCAGAAGCGGACGCCGCGACGAGGTTTTGGAAATTTTTTAGTCTATGTTTATACATTCCGTAACAATTGTACTGCGATCAACTTTATGGAGTGATTCCATATGTCTTTTGAATATCTTTTATAGTAAAAGTTCACCAGTAAAATCCAAAAACCATGACAATCTTAGCAGCATCAACTGATAAAGACTACTTGATTTTTTTAAATTTCTTATTAACTTCGGATATATAAGGTGTTTTTTTAAATATTTGTATAAACTTTAAACGAATTTTTGAAAAATAAGCGAAAAAGAGACATGTCATGTTACATTATCACTTTACAAATTACTGTCATCAAATTAGTGAAAATTAGAAAAAAATTAAAACGGTTTTCAATGTTTTTTTTGAATAATTTAGTGCACTTTTTCAAAAAAAACTTCAAGGAGATTTAGTTGGAGGAAGCTTATCAAATTCTCAAAAATTCACAGCCACACAGAAAAAAAAAAGTTGGGTATACTTTTTATGAGACATATATTTTTCGTAGTAATTTGGTCTCCTGAACACGAATCTGGGGTCAGAATTGGCCCATCACGTCTCAATTTTTTCCTAACCTCAAAAAACTTGTGAAAAATAGTGAAAATTGATGAAACTTTACTGGGAAAATTTGGAAAAAAATTTATTTCCACATCAAATAGTACATTTTTATGTAAAAGACTCTGCTGAATTCAAATCCACTGTCAGAATTGAGCTAGAACGTGTGGTTTTTTTTCTAACCTCAAAAAACCGAGCAGGAATCGCTATTTTCAAATTCTGAGCGGATTTTGACCAGATTTTGTATAAAGGGGTTTTTTGGGTCGCTGATTACGAATATGAATTCACATTGTAAAAATTCAAGATGGCTGATCCAATATGGCGGGTGTACTTTTTTGAAATCCACCGATTTCAGTAAAATTTGGCATCATAAGGATTGCTGGTTGATCTCACCTTCATTAATCACACATCTGGAGCCAGATTTTCATAAATCAAGGTAAAAGATTCCACTCCGTCTAAAAATGTGACTTCGCTTAAAAAAATGACTTAAGGACTCTACACATGTAATGATGTGTAGTGTGATGTGCTTGTTTCCATGGGACAAGACAAAAAAGTTTCTACTTTATTCTTTCATTTATTTAGTCGTGCATGGGCTTATGGTTTTCCAATCAGATTTTTTTAACTACTATGCAGTTTTCCTATGGCATTTAGATGCTTTTATTTCTTAATAATTTTAAAGTTCAAGGAAAAGGACACATTACTGCCACACAGCACATCACTGCATCTGCTTATGCCTTCAATCTAAAAATGTGACTTTGCCGAAAAAATGCCGCCTACTCGGCCTAAAATTATGACTCTGCCTACAAATTTTACCTTGATTTATGAAAATCTGGCTCCAGATGTGTGATTAATGAAGGTGAGATCAACCAGCAATCCTTATGATGCCAAATTTTACTGAAATCGGTGGATTTCAAAAAAGTACACCCGCCATATTGGATCAGCCATCTTGAATTTTTACAATGTGAATTCATATTCGTAATCAGCGACCCAAAAAACCCCTTTATACAAAATCTGGTCAAAATCCGCTCAGAATTTGAAAATAGCGATTCCTGCTCGGTTTTTTGAGGTTAGAAAAAAAACCACACGTTCTAGCTCAATTCTGACAGTGGATTTGAATTCAGCAGAGTCTTTTACATAAAAATGTACTATTTGATGTGGAAATAAATTTTTTTCCAAATTTTCCCAGTAAATTTTCATCAATTTTCACTATTTTTCACAAGTTTTTTGAGGTTAGGAAAAAATTGTGACGTGATGGGCCAATTCTGACCCCAGATTCGTGTTCAGGAGGCCAAATTACTACGAAAAATATATGTCGCATAAAAAGTATACCCAACTTTTTTTTTCTGTGTGGCTGTGTTATCTGCGAAGACACAGTTTTTTGACTCCTGAAAATTTCTCTAACTCTTCTAAATTTCTACGCCACAGCAGATTTTGTTAAAATTTTACATACAGAAAAAAATATTAAGCATGAGTGAAGTGCTCTGTACGATGATTGAGTTCTGAATCTTCTAGTTCCTGGGTAACTGATTAAAGTTCTTCACCTTCCTAAAAAACGTAGTTATAGCTAAATATTAAAAAAACAGTTTTTTTACTTTTTTAATAAATTACAAATGAAGTAATTTTGTTTCAGTGAAATGTTGCGAAGCAAGAAATTTATACACCACTTTGTCTGTATTAAGTTTCCAGTATCTCTAATAGTTCCTGAAATCGTTGTAAATTTGTTTCACCTTGTATATAAGTGTAACGACTACTGAAAAGTTGACACCAACTGAGAACGTTATTTTTATAGGATTTAATCAAAGAGTGTTTGTAAATAAGTGCGAAATATTTTAAGGAGTGGTTGCCGAACATATTTTGTGAAAAAAGTTCATGTAAACGTAGATCGAAATATGCTTTGAAATTCGATGGGCGCTATTTTAATTTGACGACATGCAGAGACAACTGAAAATCGAAGAAATTTATTAAATTTATACATAAAGTTTTTCCCCATATGGTGCAAACTTTTTGGATAGCGCTGTATTTTTAATTAAAGGACTTTACTACTATAACAGTATTTGCAGTAAATATTAACTCCTCTAGTAAAGTCCCTAATAACGCTATTAGAATTTAGCTAAAATTATTAAAATATTTAGCTCCTGGTTTATCTAGATTGTCTGTATTTAGTTTATAGACAAGTTCAAATTATTAGAAATAAAATAAATATATTTTTTTGCTCAATTTTAAAAGTACTAAGATAATGCAAACAAATTAAATAATACATAATTTTAAAACATGTTATCAATTGCTTATGAAAAGAGCTTTAAGTTAAAAAAAATCGTCAAGATTCGTTAAAAAACAACGGAGCTAAGTTACAGACTGTCATATATATTATTTTCAAGCGAATTTCGCTATTTTATCGGCAGCACTATGAATATTACTGACTCACTGACTTTTAACAATATTTCTTATGCACTTAACATACTTCCACAAATAAAATATTTTTATCTGGGAAAGTACTCGGGTTGCCGTTACGACAGTATTTTTTTTGCCGCTATCAACCTAATTTGTTTAACAATGGGCCGTCAACTTTGACGACGTTGTTTTTCAACGAATCTTGACGATTTTTTTTAACTTAAAGCTCTTTTCATAAGCTTTCCGAATATGTAATAATATATAACTATATCACGCGCGTGCGTCGTATATTTTCATTTTGCAACTAGGGCTAAAAAATAAAAAACTTTCCAGGTTGCAAATTTGAAATTTAAAAAAAAATGATAGATTTCAATGTATTATTATGAAATCTACCATGAAAAAAATCAGTGCGATTGTGGAAGATGCTCGGGATCGTCCAGACTAATAATTAGTTAATATGTTTATAAGGCCATAACTTGTAAACTATTCAACTTACCGATTCCAGATTTCGTGTGAGTTATTAGATAGTGATAAGCAATGAGAGGATGCGATGCCAAAACGTTCTGGTAATAATAACGCAGTTTATAAATTAATGTTTAATTCAAAAGTCATAAATAAACTTCTTCTGTTTATAACTTTTGATCTAATCAATATTTTTTGAAAACGAAAAAAAAGTACTTTACTGTTTTCTCGTGGAAATGAACAGAAAAAAGTTATAAGCGAAAAACGTGAATTTACGTAAAAATTATACAATTAACCACCCTGTAAACAATCTTCCCTCCATTTTTATGACTGTAGAAACTAATATGTTTTAATATTTAGCGTCTATAGTGATAAATTCAGCTTGCCGAAACAAAAAGTCGCGTCCAACTCTATATTTCCTGACCTATAATGACAAACCGAATTTTACCGAAATTTAATGGCTAACATGAAGAAAATAAAATTACTGTTCCAGACAAAATTACTGGTCACGTGGCTTGTGGTCATTTGTATTATGTACTATATATAGCGATGTAATGGAATACTCGCTAAATGTGCAGTTTTAATTTAATAACGAATAGATAGTCTGCTTTTCCTTTTACGTGAACGTCGAGAAATCAAGAACACACCTCCGACTCCAAAAACGTAGAATACTTATCGCGTTATCCACGGCGCATTTACATAAACCAACCATGAAAATGTATAAAATGTTTAATTTACCGTTCATGCATAAAATTTCGCCTCGACAGATGCTTAAATGGTTATAGCGTTAACAAATGGGATGGGCCCGAGTCGAAAAATTCCACAATGCGGCAAAACCGATCGATGGCTAACGAATTAATTAGATTTTTTACTTGATTGATAGTTTAACAGCCAAATGCTTTAGCGTTTGATACTCCTAATAAAACCACCGGACCGTTCCAGTGACAAATAAATTATTTTTTTGTTCTGTTTGTTTTGCGTAGATACCAACGGCAGGATGTTAACGGGATATGGGCGATTCTGGGAATGCCGTAATTATTTTTTGGGTTCTATTGAATTTGTTCAGGGATAAATTCCTGCCTCTGTAATTAATAATAGAGTCGTTTCAATAAGTTTCATTATACATGGTGATTCACAAACGGTGACCAAAAATGAAACCTCGTATTCTTTGGTGAAGTTTAAGGGTAAGAGTCTTTCCTACAAAGTTTCTATCTACTCGAAAACCAGAGCGTAGTAATTTTAGAAAACTGAAAATATCATGATTGTTACCATAAAGCAGCGGCGTACTATTTTATTTAGAAAAATATGCCACCGAAACCCTGTATCTAAATCCAAATTTTCGGAAAAGTTCTCAGATTTTGGATGTTTACATAAATACATGTGCCCAATTTCAATTATTTCACTAGTTTTTAAATTATTTAAAAAAAAATCAAAACATTTTTTTAAGTTTAACACTGTATCTTTTTAACGCAGCGTCCTAGATAAAAACTTTATAGGAAAGACTCTTACCCTTAAAATTCACCAAAGAATACGAGGTTTCATTTTTGGTCACCGTTTCTGAATCACCCTGCACAAAATGCAGAAATTAATAAATGAGATGCTTTGCAGAAGAAATAAATATATATTTTTTGAAATAGGTTCTCGAAATCTGAAATAAATAGAAATAATAAAAATTGTACAAAAATATTTAAATATACTTTAGCTATAATAATAATAACAATAATAACAAAAATTAACATACAAGAAAAAATCACTCTATGTATAAAAATGTTTGAGATGAAAAGTAACTTTAATTATGTCTTAAAACAGAATAATTTATTTGCTAACTTCACTTCCTTCTTAGACAATTTGGTGAGTTGGTGGTCATTCTTTATAAAAAAAAAAATTAAATATGAAAGTTTTCATTGTGCCTGGTGCTTATATGGTACCTAACAATTATAATTTGTAGTAAAACAAGATTTATTATTATAGATACATGGTGTTTACAAACTTGGCGAGGATTTTTTAATGGTAAGTAGATTGCATTAATAATAAGAATTTTCAATAATAAATAAATAAAATAAGATGTTATTAAGAATTGTTAAAACTTATTGAGAATCTCTGGAATCGCTCGGTTGTGGCCGTAGATAGCTCGACGTTCACTTTTTGTCCCATTTTCGTGGCACGCATAAAAATTGTTGTTTCAATAATTTTAGATTATAATTAATTTCACTTTAGACTTATTATTTTTGACCAAAACATATAATTAAAATGGCCCATCAATTCAGTCACAATGAATTAATGGAGTAGTGGTAATCTTTCGAGCCACTATTGAAAACTGTGGGTCAACTACATGTTTTTACGTACAGTGATTTGTACCAGCCGAGCTATCGATGGAATCAGCGGTTCCAAAAGTGTTTGTAAACATCTTGTATACACAGTCGATTCCAAAATAAGAATACCTACCAGATGTGAAATTTTAAATTGTTTTAAAATGAATCTACATAATACTTTATTCTTGACAAATGCATTTGACTATTGAAAACAAGTTTCTTATTAATTAAGTTATAGAATTTAATTTTCTATTAAATGATGATAATATGGTTTCCAGTTCAAACACTCAAATACCATTCTAAGAAGTTTTATATTAGTTTGTATATTACTACCTATTTTCACATCCAAGTTTTTTTGGCAATTGCAAAAACGGACTACATAAATTTATTTATTATGTATAAATATTGATTGTGTACAAAATATGTTTGGTTTATTTACTGTACTATTACATTATAATTTATAAATGTATATATGATTTCACAGATTGATCATGCGCGTACATAACCAGCAGGAGCGGGGCTTCTGTTACCATGACACCCAACTCATGTACATGTATAACAAAAATTAAATATAATATAATTGCGAAACTCCCAACTCAACTGTTTCATATTTGAAATTGACACTGAATGGTTGAGGGTACATCGAACTAACATATTGATTGAAAAAAATACTTTGCAATGTTCCTGTGAAAGAAAAAATTGTTCTGATCTACAATTTGTTGTGGAAAATTCTGTTTGTTGTCTTAATTATTGACGTCACTCAAGAGCAAAGTATCTGCTGAGTTTTACAGAATCAAAAAATGATTTATGTTATACTTATAAGAAATACAGGGTGTTTTTGAAATAAGTGCGTTCCTTGAAAAGAGGGCACGAATATGACCAACTGATAGTCTAAAACCTTACGTTTTAAATTGAAAAATAATTTTCACATGCGAGTTTAAACAAATTTAAAGTCATTCCAGTTGTACCTTTGATATCGAAGTTACCGCGCGCCGCAGTGCGAAACCGCTGATGGCGGATTTGTCAGTTTAAATTTTGTGTTCGAAAATGATGAAATTTATTCAAATCTCGTTTAAAAGTAACACAAAAATTTAACGAACAAACGAATTACTTACCAATAGACCATATGATCTACAAAAATTGTTCCAAGTTGTTTCCATGTGCTGATAAACGTACTTCTAAACAACGGTCAAAATTAGTCCGCATACGAGCAAATAGTCCCGGCATTTGTCGAATTTCATTAGCTGCAACAAACATACTTTGCTGTAGATCTCCTGCATCGACAGTAGGCGTTCGGTACATGTTTTATTTCATACAGCCCCAAACAAAAAAGTCTAGATGATGCATATCCGGACTTCGTGCTGGCCAACGTACAGGACCATTTTGTTCTATCCGCCTTTCCGGAAAAAACGTTCACAAACTGTACGAGAAACATGGCATCACACCAATAGTGAGTGTCTGCCGGATCATGTGCTATTTGATGTCGAAATCACATGCAAAATTCCTGAACCCCTTGTACATGATAGGGGTGTAATAATTGTTCCTGTAGTACACGCCAAACGGTGTTGTTAGATAAATGCACTTCTCAGCTAATGTCGCGAGTACTACGCCTAGCATCTTCCTCAACGAGGTATGTTTTCTTCGTTGTCGAAAAGATGTTGCGGGTTGCGGCCTTTCCCATCCACAACCTTCAAAAGGACAGGTGGACATTCCTGGTATCCCGTAACCTTTGAACTGCCTTTTTACATTGTTCTACTGTTAGATTGTCATCTGTTACGATAAGGGACCGTATACAAACGATAAATCTCATTTAAATTGTACTGACATTCTCCGTACATTAACACCTTATCTGCTAGTTCTTGATCAGAAAACATTTTATACGCCAGCCAAGTACTGCAATACACAACTAAAAAACACAAGACATACTGACCTACCATCAGATTTGCTTGATTGTAGAAGTCATGTGGAACGTCAGCCAATTAGAGAAGCGCTTCACGCATGTAGCGAGTCCGAAGCATTCTGCCCGTGCACGTGCACAAGATGCACAGGGTCGGTCTACGTGTATGGTTAATTTTCTTAAGTAATTTTCTCGAAAACAGAAGCATATAGACCATCGGTTGCTTAGTAAAAGTTGCTGATTTTCGTAGCCTTTTCAAGGACGCACTTACTTCAGAAACACCCTGTATTGTTACTATTGGGAAATGCACCTTATATATATATTTTTTTAATTATTAACATATAAACCGATACCTATTTAGATCTAGATTATTTCTGAATGGCTATGATATTGATATGGAGAAATTGAATTAAGTTTTAAATCAACGTCATCATTTCTAAATCTTTGCCTTTCATAGTGTCCTTCAAGACGCAATCAGAACCTGTGGTTACTGTTTCAAACTAAAACAAATTTTGAAAGAATGTCAGTGAATATAAATTTTACTGTTATTAGAACAAAAAGTGAATAGGCCAGATGCTATTCAGATGAACTGATTAAAGCATGATATTGACTGCTTCACCAAACGTTCAGGTAGAAATTTTTTAAACGGATTTCTTAGTTTAGCGGCAAGGAGGGGCAAGGTCACGAGAATATTTATTTACCTCGCTATTACCAGTTTTTTTCGTACTACGTTTCGACAACTATTGTTTTCGTATACCGTATTATATTTATTATTATAAGTGTATATGTACTCGTACGACTGGAAACTGTAAATTTAAAAATACAGGAAGCGGCAACAAATTCGTTACATACCTGGTTGCGCAATATCAACATTCAGGTCGAATACAATTCATTCATAGATTAATTCGAGAGGTTATTACGTGAAAAAATAAGTTTCAGTTATTGTCGACTTGTATTTAGTTTACATAACGTTTTTCTATGTTACATCATGTCTGTCGGCAGCCAAGGTTAAACAGTTTTATAATTCTGCGATTTACATTGACTTGTTATTGAGAAAAATACACTGCGGTGAATTCGGTGAAATCTTGTATTTCTCTACCACTCATTTTTTTTACTAGTTATTATTTGTAGCAGTGCTTTTCAGAGTTCTAAGAATATTTTAAAATTGTTTGAGAATGTCAACACTGAAGTATAATTATTAAGTTGTAAATAACATATTTTAGTAGAATGTTTCTAAAGTTATTTACTTCATATTGACGTCAAAGTGTTTACAGAATATGTAATTTATTAAAAAGATTACTCATCGTTACCAAAAATTATAAAATAACAACAGTAACGTTGAATTAAAGAAAACTTAAGAATTGCAAAGTGTGTTCAATAACTTTCTTCCTCGAATTAACTTTTGTTGTAGAAACAACGGTGATCATTTTGAACAGTTTTTATAATAAGTTGTACTAAATTTAATAACCTCAACTTTGTTACTTTTATCTCCATCATTTTTATCGTATTTGATTGTTTTTACGAATTATTTCAATAAAGTTGAGCACGTTGCAAATAAATCTAATTCGTCGTATGTGTGTATCCATATCGAAAAATGAGCATGTGTGGTATATTTTATCGTAGAATTGGCAGGTACAAAGACTAAAATTACAGTCCTACAAAATCAGTGACTACTAGCACTTTGTTAAGTATTGTACTCGTAATATATGTGGCAGGATAATGTAGACATTTAAAAAATATTCTTTTACCGCTCATTTAATCGAAATTCTATAAGAGGCCCAAAAAATTTCAAATGGCCAAATTTCAAATCACCTATCAAATAAAAAAATAGATGTCATTATTGCCTGAAAGAGGAAGAAGTCATGACGGTTATTATCACCATACATCAATTTTGTAGGAGTTGTGAGATTTAAAAAACACTGCACAACATCAAAATTTGTAGATTGAACGCAAAAATCCACACCCTGTAGTATAACAACCCTAGGTTCGACAAAAAATAAATAAACGTAGTTGTGGCCAAAAATATGTGATCGTCATAAGGACTACCTACGTTGTGTGTATCTATTTTTTTAATTGACCGGAAGGCGCTGGCTACTAACTTTGTAGAGGGGATGTATGGTTTAATTATATAAAAACAAAAACAGAGTAAATACACCTAACCTTTATTTACACACAATTCAAATTAAACATGTGACAATAGAAAGAACAACAAAAACATTAACAACCACTTAACATAAAATGAGAGTGCCAGACTCACCTAGAGCTCCTGCGGGGAAAGAGCGTGGCAGAGAAACCCACGATCGTTGCTCTTACTACCCAAATATAAATACAAAACAACTGCTAACCAAAGGCATATATTAAGAACCTTTGCTAATGATCATCAAAACTGGACTTATTTAATTTCTCACTAAATGTCATCTCACTCAACTCTGACATACACACTTCCAAGTAAAACTGAAGAGGTTTTAGTAACAATAATAGCAACAACAACAACAATAATAATAATAACAATAATAATAGGGAAGGTACTGGAGTCCCATACGGGAGGCAATCCAGCTATGAGTTGAGATTTCGGAGAACAACAACAATAATAATAATCAAGGGCGAAAATGTTAGTAAATTCAACAAAGCTCTTACATACGTATGACATAAAGTGAGCACAAGAAATCAAAGAACAACGTAATCAAGATAAAACAAGTTAAATGTGAAACAAAGAAGTTGTTTTGCAATATCTGGGCAGACACGACAATATACATATTTTAACATGTAATAAATAATGAGCAATCTATAATAATAATTGTAACAATTTTATATTAGAAAAATATACGCCCCTGAGCGTAAGACAATGAAGGCTAAACATACACAGAATTATTATCATGAAACATCTATATTTTACGTATAACGTAATCGTGGCAAAAACAAGTTAGATGTGAAACAAAGAAGTCGTTATTGTAATGTCTGGCAATCAGGACAATACATATATTTTTAACATGAAATAAATAATGGGCAAACTTTAAGTATAATTATAACAATTTTACCTTGGAAAAATATATGCCCTTGAGCATAAAGCAATGGAAGCTAAACTTACAAAGAATTATTATCATGAAACATCTATAATCATCACAATCATAAGATTATATAGAACAATTAACAACAAAGTACTTAAAGAATATTACCTGTTAACTAATAACACTTTAAACAATTAACTTTTCACTACTTTGACACACTGCCCGCCGATCGTCTTGCTACCTATCTGCACACTGTTCGCACTTCAACTGCCTATCTTCGACTATTTAGGCTTCCTTCGAGAATTTCCTACCTAAGCGTTAGTTTTTGCGCTTTCTTTTACCAACCGTCAATATTACTTTTTCATTATTATACAACACTCATGTAACAGGTGACGTCGAAGTTGATAAGATAACTACGGTTTTGCACAACCCCAAAAATGCTCAAAATCGATTAATACATATTTGAGTTATTTACAAAACTCAAAAAATTTTCACGAACTTTGAAGCCATCTAACGGCCCAACGAAGTGATTTGGGATATAGGTGAATTAGCCTAAATCTGCCTATTTTGAGTCCACGAATCTGTGGTCTTCCGTTGTACACGTTATTCTGGGACACCTTGTATAATAACAAGTCAAAACAGTACCTTCTTCCTTATAATGTTGCATGTTTCAAAGAGCATTTCCACACAAAATTTATGTGTTTTACAGACACTTGATCTAGATTGGGAGTAAATAGTCAAACCCTTTTATCAAATAAATTTCTTAGCAGATGATATGGACTGTACATTGGTACAGTTGAATTCGGGAGTTCCTCAAGGATCGTCTTTGTTCCCTTTACCTTTATCTATTGTGATTAATTATGTTAAAAAATTCCATCAGTGATGGTAATTGCGTGCCTTGTTGACTGTCCATGAGACATTCCATGGACCGATAGGCCTGCGGCTCCCGAGCGCGATAATTCCCAGTCGTGTCCGCTGCTCCTCTGCCGGGCGAAACCTGATGGAGAGCAAACGCATTCCGTCGTCGGCAGCGGTTGCAGCGTAACCGTGAAGGAATTCCTTCAATGCCGCGGACTTGTCCGCGGATTCGCGCAGCGTACTCCTATCTAGGTTAGTGGAGGTCACTTACTCTCCGGATACAGCGAGGGACTGGGTAATTGTCCATTCTGTATCCTCGTTCTCAGCGGCGTACGCGATCGTATTTTCGAGAGGGCGATAAACCGATAAAATTAAATGCCTCGGAGTAACATTCCATAACATGGAAAATGAATATTAAATATTAACACAGTTGTGGTACTGGTGACTATAATTTACATAGAAAATACGACCAACTGCAATTTGTGTCACACAAATGTAGTTAATCTTACTACAGTTCTGTTAAATCACAAAAATTAAAGAATAAACAAAATCCTAAATTTTTTGGTGATATTTAAGAAGGCTGTAACTTGACGAAAATGGCCATGGTGTTTCTAATTTCAGGATCTGAAAGTCAAAATTTTTTATCGTTGATCACTAAGGCATCATAAGAAATCCAGGTTTTTTCTATATAGTTATATATTATAAGTAGCGCTGTCAGAACTGAGCCTCGGGACATAGAGGTACGCATTATTTGTTAAAGAGCAACAAATTAAATTGTCTACAATACACCAACGGTTAGGAATTAATTATGCAACATCCGCACGATAATAAAGCAACAGTATACTGACATAACATGAACGTGAAAAGCATTCTGAAGCAGCGGCTCACGCGTGTCTCGGTTAACACGTTTGGTACGCCATTGAATTGTGGCTCTCTCTGATAACCTTAGTTATAGGGGATATAAAATATACAGAATGTCCCATAAACAAGTGCCATAATATTATCCACGCATTTACTCCAAAAAAATCTTGTCTAAAATTTTTTTGTAATGTATTTTTATTTAAAAGATAACATACTTTTTTCGTTTTACATTATTCATACTCGACACTGAAGCATAATGTGCTGACTTAATAATAAACAAAAAGAGGCACAAAAAATAGAATTACTTGGTGCTAGTATTTAGGCTAGCAAAAAAATGTTTAGACAATAGGTACCTTTACACTTACGCTCAATCGTGAGCGACTGGAGCGTCCCGTTCCAATCGCGCGTATTTTCGCGCAATCCTGAGTGTCGCGTTCTAAAACTTTGTTGTTAAAAATTGACACCCTCCAATCGCACGGTATTGCCTGCGCGGTGAAATGTGACATGATAACACGGCTAGTGTAAATTGAAAAGTGTCAAGTTTCTCGCTCGATAGTCGTGGCGCGTGGAGTGTTAAAAATTTCAACAGTTTTATAGACGGTTTTTTCTGAAATGGAGCAAATTATAAACAAAAAAATAAAATTAAAAATGGCTTTTTTTTTCTTTAGATTTAATGTTCCATAAAGATGGATAGGATTTATATAGCTCAATAAAATTTATAATTGTTTCTTTTGACCAATATCGTGCATCTGCCATAGTCTATAAAAAAAATACAAAAACGCTTACAAATATGCGAAGCCTAGGTAGCTATGTTTATATTAAAAAATTAAAAAAAGTACTTATCGCCTTTTAAGAGTAAACTCCACAAGACCGCGTGAAAATCGAAGTAAACTTTACCCTACGTGAAATTTCCGCATGAAAACAACTGGCGAAGTAATGCAGGATTTGACACGTCTAAGAACCGCGCGATTATATACATTTACACTAACAAGCTTTCGCGTGTGATTGGAACGGGGCGCTCCAGTCGCTCACGATTGAGCGTAAGTGTAAAGGTACCTAATGAATCGTCTCATAAAATATTCGCAAATATAACGAAGGTTTTTCTTTAATCCATAGGCAGACAGTTAGTTTATTTAAATGGGTATAAAACACTGGATTAAAATGTGTTTTCGAAAACCTTATTAGACAGACTACCCAAATAAATAGAGAAGAACTAAAACTGTTAATAACAAATGTAGATCGGCTATAGCTGTTTGATTTTCAAAATATTTTAAAAAATGTATTTTCGAAAATATACTGTTTTTTTTTTAAATCTGCTGTTCCTTATTTTTGCGAAGTTTTTGATAGAAACATTATTATCACCTTTTTGAAGAGACTACTAAAATTTTTGTTTTGATTCGGAGGAACCATCATCAGTTTTCTTATTGTATTTAAATTCGAGCTGATCGAAAAGAGCAGTTTCGTGTTACATGAGTTATAATATGACCAAGAATAATAAATATTATTAACTATTGTATCATAATAAACCTGGCAACCCCGCATAAGAAAAAAATAATAGTAATCATTTCAAATAATATCCAATGGTATAATTTTTTATAATTAACATATCACATTCCCATTAACAAATTAAATAATACTTTAATTTTCAAAATTTAGAGAAATTCTAAACTAAAGAAATAGTGCCCGTAATTGAAATCTAAATGTTGACACATTACTTTGGGTCAAATTCACCACCATTAATAAGGGTAGTTTTACAGTTTTAAGGGAAAAACATATAACTGTACTTATGGTTATGAAAATTTCGTGGATTTCGAGTAACCCACGCGGCATAAGACAAAAATGTATGGTCCGACATAAAATATGTAAATAATGTTTAAAATATTTTATTTCAATTAATTGTTAACTGTTAGTGCATATGGTATTTGCCATATGCCCTTCAGATTTTAAGATTAACTAAGGAACTTTCAAAAGAATAAGAATAATTTGTTCTTATATTTCAAAATATTGTATGCATACAAAATGAATTTTATCTAATGGTTATTAGCTAACTGATAATATTTGAAATATTAATTGGTTATTAACATAGGTGTTAATTAGACTCGACTAATTATGGCGCTTGTGTTAGAACAATTTTCACCACACAAAACACTCATTATAAGACTTATATATGTATTTTATACTGAAACTTGGACTATTTCAGCCAGGAAAATTATTACAAATATGAAAACAAAAATTGTAAATTGGGGTTTTAGAAATTTCTATTTAGGGGAATCAGCTATAGACGCTGCCGACAACCCACAGCAAAATTTGTCGAGGTCATTGTCGGTTAAATTAAAACAACCGTCAATTTTATAGTCATTTATGCCAATTTAGTTGACTAGCCTAACTTCACTAGTATAATTACTTTACTAATTACTACCCTCACAATGTGGGCTTTGGGCCCATGTAAGTGCAAAAACCCACGCTAGATGTCGATGGTTGCCAAATTGTTTTATGTACGTATTATGATTTGGACGTCATATTTATTAGATGCCTGGAATTTCCAAGATACGGTAATATTTACTAACAATTTTTTTCGTAATTAGTAATTAAATGAATAATTAGTAATTTCAAGCAGTCCGAATGTAATTTTGAAGCCACATTTTAACCGGGAACTATGTATACAAATGAATATGTAATTTATTTTATTATTAAATATTAAAACAGTAGAAAATTATTCACATTAATATATCTGCTTACAACAAATAAATTTACACTTAACCTTTCTTGTTGCAGGTAAGACATTTGTCTGTAACTCCCCACCTCTTCCTATAATCGTGTAAGGTAACGTATTTTTATTTTATTGATATTTATCTATCCTGCTAAAACAGAATGTTCGTTTTTTGTCAGTTTAAAACAAGTAAGCATTTTAATCACATCCTATACATTACAAATGTGCTGCAGTTCCTACCAAACGCAGAAATGTTAGAGAACTTAGGGCCTTTAAATACGATTTTTGAATATGACTAATTATTGTAATTTTTTTTAGTTAACACCTTGATCGTGTTTCTTTGTTATATAACATTTAAGTGTTTGAGAAAATTAAATAATTGCAATTTGCAGTGTATTGTAAAATGAACCTTAAATTAGAATTTCGTTCTAACTCTCGGCCAGAAAGTATCATTTCGAAACAGTCTTCATCAATTTTTAACTTTTATTTATTTAGAAATTACAATATCCAACGGAACAAAGTCCAAATTACAGGATAAGTTAAAACGGACAACTTAACTAAATTTAAAAAGAAAAAGGCAAACTAACATTAAATATAAAAGTACATATAAGAACTACACAAAATAGACAATCAAAATATAAAATCCAGACAAAAGAACTTAGTATATACAATAACAGACAAATAAAACAAATAAGCTAACTAACATACAAAATAAGGATTACATCTGCTAGACAAACAATTTTTTGTGATTCATAGAATGAAAAAATATATCAAGTCGATCTTCATATTTCTGGTAATTGGAAATCATTTGATGAAGGGGAGATGCTATTAGTAAATTCGTAAGAGGTGTGGGTAATTTTAAACTGGAGTGAAATCTAGAATTAAGTCTAGGAACATGATATAAAATTCTTGAGACCAACGAGTCTGCATTTAAACTGTTGTTTATGATTTTATAAAGGAATAGAATCGAAAACATAATTCGCCTACGACAGGAACTATTAAAATTAAACAAGAAAGCAATAATTCTTCTAATAAAATTAATAGTCTTTAAAAATTTCCGTTGTACTTTCTCTAATTGAATATTACAAATATTATAAACGGGACTCCAAACACCTGATGCATATTGAAATTTGCAACGCACAAATGCAGCATACAATATATTTAGAACCTTTACGTTTTGAAAGTCCTTAGGATTACACAAAATAAAGCCTAAATTCTTATAAGCTGATTTGGTTACTAAACTAATCTGCTCGTCAAACGATAATCTAGTATCAAATGTAACACCAAGGTCAATAAATTACGTAACTCTATTTAAAAAAGATTTACGAATTTTATAATCAAAATCTAGATTAGTTTTGCGTCGACTGTAAGACCACAGACAATATAGCTTATCGCCATAGCTATTTTGTCTGTGGTAAGACATAATTTTACATTTGCTTACAATCAGAGGTAGATTATTACACGAACACCACCTGTGTAATCTATCAAGATTATCTTGTAATCTAGTACAATCAGTATAAGATTTAACTTCCAAGAACAACTTCATTCGCATAAAGAAAATAGTTGACATTAAGGCATTCAGTTAAGTCATTCATATAAATATCAAACAACAGTGGCCCGAGGATTGACCCTTACGGGACTCCTGAAGATTTTGTATTAGTATGTATGTTATATGCATAAGTGGCGACAAATTTTATAGCATCAATAAATTGAAAAAAAAATAAAAATAATAGAACTGGTTTTAGCCAATTTTGGATATATTTGGTGGCTTAATAACTGAATATAAATAAAATAATTCAGTAGTACGGAAAGTTGTAGAATCTAGTTTTATGTCAGTCAGATTTTGAAACTGGAAAATCATTATAATACTACCTCTTAGCAGTGAAGGCACTGAAATCGGTGCTTTCATCTTTCTTCTCTTCATCTTCTAAACACAAATTCTTTTTTAGTTTCTTCACCTTTGACTGTATAATGAATGAATGAATAAATAAACCATTGTTCATTTTCTTTCTTTCTTTTTCTTGCAAAATAATGTATTCCGTCACATTCTCATTTTTTTTTAACATTTCTATCGTAGTCGTGTCATCTGTGAAAGATTTTCAATGTAAAGAAGAACTGTGAAACATTATTTTCACCTACATTATTGTCATTCATGATTTGAGTAATAAAATTAGTTCCCTCTTTATCATTTACTGGTTTCTTGTGACTTGAAGGCATATTTAGTGAAAAATGTTTTAGGGCATTGTGGGTGTCATCTTGGTCTGATGCAGGAGGGGCGTTTATCTTAATTACTTGGTTTAGATATAACCATTCATCATTCATGTCGAAATTGAGAAAAAGTATACCAAATCCCAAAACATAACTTAAAATATTATTTAGATAAGTCCTATATGAAAATTATCTGTAATTTGTCTAACTCTAGATTAAAGTGAATTAAAGATTTACAAATATTACATCACAAGACACGTGTAAGTAGAGGTATTAGTGGATTGTCGAGATATCTGGTATTTAGTACCAAAATTGTACACAGAGAAAAATGTATGCCATATTTTTAACATTTAGGCGATGTTTCGCATTGTATTAGTAATACCCTATCTCCAAATTTATTTACGCAACACTCGGTTTCGAAAATTCAATACCTATGTATGTTTTCAGCCACGAAAATTAAATAATTATATTATTTCTAAAATGTCTTAAGAACCATTCGTTCAATTAAATAACATATATTTAGAATAAGAATTTTATACAGTACGTAAATTAATTGTGTAAATTTTTTCACAACTTTGAACTTACGAGATTCGATATGGAGTATCGAATTTTGTACAAAATTTGGTAATTGTGGCACAAATGTTTGTAGTTTTAACGGTTTATGTGAAGCTTTAAATAGTGGCGCAGAGTTTTTTAAACTTTATGAATTATTAAAAATAATCGCACAATATTGCCTCACCCTATGTGTAAGTTTTTTGTTAATTGTATAATTTAAGATTTAAAGATGGGAACTATTATGGCAGTTCTCCTGTCACATTAAATTATATTTTTCTAAAATTCATTGCTTTAATTAGAAACTAATAATTATAAAGTATATTTTAATATATAACCTTATCATTAGTTTTCGGTATAAAACTAAATTCGTTGTTAGTTGTTTTCGGTATCCCTTTTTTATTACTTGTGCAGGAAAGTGTATTAAAATATATAATAATCGTGATAAATTGGTATCATTACATTTTTCATCAGAATGTGTAATATGTAAATCCTCGACAATTATTCTTGTATCATGCTCCTTAAAATTTCTTGACTTTAACTCTGGCAACTGTCTTATATTTGTAATATACAAGCTTTTATTATTTTACATATTATCTTCAGCATGTTATTTACTAAATTTAAAGAAATGTATACATATTGTTACTTCTATGCTCATGTTGTCGGACAGGCCTGTCCCTGTCATTCATCTTCTCGATTATCCATCGCACTAAATTACGTCACGAATTAGCACGACAATAAACGAACATGATTTTGCGCACCAAACTAAAAATTATTAATTAACAACATTTAAGAGAGTTATAATGTCTTCACTACTTGATTATTATAGTTACATATTTTTCCTAGACATTTAAAAAAGTATTTGCAAGTTGCCCATTGTAGGTACATATTTTTTGTAGACTAAAAGCAATATGGTAATCTATATAATTCCAAGAACTCTTGTGCAAAAATACGAACGGAAATGCTTGTTTGTGAAAACTATTACGCAATGTTTAATCGCTGGAATAGATTTTATTTTTAATATGTATTGATGTTTTTAGGGAAACCACTTTAACACCTATTTGTTTGAAAGCTGTACATTGTCATTTGTCACCGTTTTTTTTTTTGTATATGTCTGTTAATTACACAGCTGGCGAATTGTGGAGGGTCTCTGGAGGTCGAAAACGATACGCGGTTTGCTATGCATGTCTTACTATTTCCGCTCATCTGAATTTGCTGGTTTACATATGCTATGCCGCTTCTATACAATTGAATCCATTTATGTAAGTAGTTTTTGTGAATATTATTTCTAGTTTTCCTCGACTTCCTCCAAGTCACAGAATTTGATGTCATTGCGATTATGAAAAACTTGGATTTTATCAATTTAGGTGGGAACGCTGAAATTCCTTATCTTCTTAACTTTTCTCAACGGCACATCCTTAGGAACCTCGCGGTTTCCTCTGGTTGCGGTTAAACCACCAGCCGAGCGGAGTACAAAAGGAACTCCGTCGCCGCTGCTATCACCGCCAATTATCCGTCTTTCTGCGGGCAAGGTGAAGTGCACGATGTTAACGTGTCAGTGGCGGGGCGGGAGGGCCCGCGGCGGTGGGCCACGTGACGGGCCCCGGTAGAAAGGCTCTCTCCGGCCGGGGCGACGTGACACCGTTCGCCGGGCCACCATTTCACCTTCTTCATCCGCTCGCATCCGGGTGCGAGGAACTCGCGGACGCCATAAAAGGCGGCCGCGTCAGCGGCACGCATTCCGATGGGGGACGCGTTCGTATGGCTCGTTTCGAATTACCGCGAAATGTTTTGATGATGATGGTACGTGGACACGTCTATAATAGCACGAAACCACAAAAAAAAAAGGTTGTCTGCGTCGTAAAGTAGACCATGGTATATATTTTCGGTCATGGTATATAAATTTGACTTCTGTTTTTACTTTACACGTCAACGAATTTTTTAAATTACACGTATATTTTAATGATTCCTCAATTCCAGGTTTCCACACTCATTTAACGCCAAACCATTCGATTACAAATAGTAAAACTATTTAGGTATTTCATAGGCATTTCATACTAATTGTACAACCTTGAAGTTCTCTAACCACAACCCCCATAACATAATGTCGTAAGCCATCAAGGCCTGTGATCGAACGTCGACCCTAGCACATTACAATCCAGTAACCAGGGGGGATACCTGACCAGAATTTCGAATTGCACTATATTCAACAAATTACGAATCAAATACGCATTTATTGTAAATAAATATTTTCAGTAAATTCCAAATTTTTATAAATCGAAATCATAGCGACTTATAATAAAAGCAGCCTACGTTTATCAATAAAACAAAACTTCTTGTATGAAGAAAATATATTTCTATGTAACTTTCACTGTATTCTTCCGTTGTATTTGTTTCCGGCCGTTAGGCCCGTCGAAAATTTCAACTATAGATCGCCTCCAGTGCGTCGTAGTTCAGTTATTCCCGTGAAGGAACTGACCGAGATAAGTGGCCTAACTGTTCAGGCTATCAAATATTAGCCTGTCCTAGAAATACCATCGGTTCAAGGCTGTTTTAATTACGTACTTAATTATTTCGAGGGCGTACCGTCGTGGTTGCGAGTATTTTCAACAGGTTTCGTTAGATACGATATAAATCCTTGCACTTTCATTCATATCCGCTGTTTTTTTTTTTGTAAAGTTTCGAAGTGACGTATGTCTGCAGTGTTGTATTAAGAATGGTACACAGATTATTGAATAAATAATTTAGGTCAAAATAGTGACTGAAAATTGCTTCTTCTCAATATTACGTAGCGACTTCAAATTCTGATATTACATTGATGAATTTCTTATCGAAGAATAAGTGTCATTAGCTCTATAACTTTTGTCTCAATAAGCTTAGTTTTCGAGATACATGGCGATAAAGTATCTCTGGAATCTATAAGCGGATTTAAATGAAACATATAAAAGGTGAGAGAGAGGTGAGAGAGGTGAGTTGGTAGAATTTTTTACTTCCATCACTTCAGTCAGCAGCGTGCAGTATAAATTTATATAAGACTACTCAAAATCTATGAAAACAACGTCTTTTACTATTTTTTAGGAGTATATTCTATTTACATGCTATTTTTTGCTATACTGCATTAATGAATGTATAAAATATGTACAGGCTATCTCACACACTTTAGAGAGATGACCGTCAGGTAAAAATAAGCAAAAAAAATTTACATTCAACCTTTGTCCGGAAACGTACCGTTTTGAAAAAAAAAATATGTTTTACATATTATGCAAAATCTGAATATTTAGTTACGAGTAATTTAGATATTTAGTTATGACAATATTAGTAGGTAGTAGTTTTAAAAATATGGTATTTTTATGGTATATTAGTCATCGCGATTTACTTCCATAATAAAATTTGAGTTAATAACGTACATTATCTGGAAAAAATTAAAATTCAAAAAAAATGTATTTGAAAAAAATATAATAAAAAACGATCCTACTGCAGAACCTGTCTCATAAATTTGTATATTGAAAGACGATTGGTTTCTTTTTTAGAATTTACTTAAGAAAAAGAATGGTACTCTTTTTCAAAAAGCACTTTTTTGGTTAAAAATCAACAAACACCACAAAAAAATAAAGTATTATTTTTGTATTTTTTTTATAAAACTATTTCAAAACGAACAAAATGAAAATAAAGTTTATGAAGTTTTTGCGAAGTTACAGGTGTTTTGATTTGTTACTTTAAATATTGAAATGCTCATTCATAACTTCTTGAAGGGTTGAAATAAAAATTTGAAAAAATTCGTGAAAGCTACTCTAAATGGGTATCTACTAAATAGTACCAAAAGATCAGGAAAATTAAAAATGGTCCGGTTACAACCTCAGTGATTTGGCATGGAACCTCATATACAATACAGGGTGTCTCATAATTAGCTGCCAACTCTGAACAGGCCGAATCTATGATCAAAACTAAGTAAAAAAGTTCATATGAATATGGGTCCGGAAATGCTTCCTAAGGGCACAGGGACCCATTGAAGAGGGAGGAATGGAAATCATTTTTTTGCAATATCTCTCAATCGCGTTGTGATAAATGAATGAAATTTGGTATACACAGCTAAATTTTGATGAGCAATTTGATGGACTAATCCATTTATTTCCACAAGGTCCATTGGGGTGGGTACGGGGGGGCCCTTGGTACTTTGCGTGTGTAACTTTTTCATCTTTGACTTTTTAACAAATTGGACAGCAAATTCCGTTTTCCCGAACTGTTTTACGTTAAAAAGGTACTCTTGTTTCAAATCGTTATCTTTAACGGTTTCTGAGAAAATCGCTCTTGAATTAATCCCACTTTGGTCAATTTCATAGTAATTTAAACAAAAAAAAATAATAATAATTTTCCTTTCCTCTCTTTTCCATTTAAAGGATTAATTTTTATTTAATTTAATTTTTTATTATTATTTTTTTATTAAAATTAGATTAAATTTAAACAAAAAAATTTTTTTTGTTTAAATTACTATGAAATTGACCAAAGTGGGATTAATTCAAGAGCGATTTTCTCAGAAACCGTTAAAGATAACGATTTGAAACAAGAGTACCTTTTTAACGTAAAACAGTTCGGGAAAACGGAATTTGCTGTCCAATTTGTTAAAAAGTCAAAGATGAAAAAGTTACACACGCAAAGTACCAAGGGCCCCCCCGTACCCACCCCAATGGACCTTGTGGAAATAAATGGATTAGTCCATCAAATTGCTCATCAAAATTTAGCTGTGTATACCAAATTTCATTCATTTATCACAACGCGATTGAGAGATATTGCAAAAAAATGATTTCCATTCCTCCCTCTTCAATGGGTCCCTGTGCCCTTAGGAAGCATTTCCGGACCCATGTTCATATGAACTTTTTTACTTAGTTTTGATCATAGAATCGGCCTGTTCAGAGTTGGCAGCTAATTATGAGACACCCTGTATACATTTTTATAATCGCAAAATTTGAAAGAGAAAGTTTCAACGTTTGATATCAGATCTGTCACTAAGAAGTATCGGTTTCCTAGAATAACTACTATGAGTGCTATAGCATTATAGCATTCTTGGTAGAAATACAGAAGAATGCCGTTATCTGTGAAAACCTCCGTCATTGAGTCTGTCTTAACACGTTTTTTAAGATATGTATCTAAGGCGCTAAAGTTATTAAACTGATTTCTATATTTGACGCATCTGCTCTAGAATTCCAAATAAAACTATTTACAACGTTTATCAGAACTGCGATAAGTTTTTAGTAAAAGTAACGGGCTTAGTGGGAATGTAAATTTGTTGATAAAAATTGTTCTTTTCTGGAATATACCGCAAAAACTTAAAATAGTGAGAATTTTCGATATACAGGGCGTTTTTAATAATCGTTATCGTCATTAAATATTAGTGTACCTCCTGTACTCGTTCTAACTCTTATTCACTATATTTTCTTCTTCATTTCTTCTTTATTTTGTTTAATATTTCATGACGTACTGATGGAAAACTGGTATTTTATTTAAAATTTTCTCAGGCCTATATTTCGTTGTTATTTATTTAAATCAGTATTAACTATTTATATAAATGACATTAAAGAAATTAAAAATTTATATTTGATATGAAAATGAATATATAATTTAAATACATGAAAATTATTGTATAATAAATTCAGTAACGAATCCTATGACCCCTACTACTGACTGACTTGAAGGAACCCTACCCAAATCTTGGTCTATCGAAAAATACCGAATGACGATTTGGTTCTACGAGGCTTACATTTTATATTTCGAGAATGGAGAATCCTGGTGCTGTCATCTGACAACCGAGGTCCCTATCGTATGCCTAGTTCGATTTTTTGTCTGTATGCTTGCTCAGAACATTTTGGCAGGCGATATTTGTGTTGTTTATAGTGGCTCGAAAATTAATCTCGTCCAAAAACATTGATGATGTGCGTGAAATGATATTGCAAGATCGTTATGTGACTTATGGTGAGATTGAGGCATCCTTGGGCATTAGTGTGACTATATATTCATTATTGCATGAGCATTTGGAAGCCAAAAAAATTTGTTCTCGTTGGATCCCACATAATTTGACAAACGCTCAAAAAAAGGCTCGAGTCGATTGGTCGAAAGATATGCTCATGATCAGAGAGCGGACAATTTGTGTCTTTAACCTTGAACATAGATATGTCATTCATAAACCTAGATACATTATCCATGACGCATAGTGGCGTGTCGGGTATGCATCGAAAATTTACGTGATAATTCACGAAAATTCCACGGTACATACATTTTTAGGCGTTATAAAATATTTAGAAAATCAGATATTGTATACTACATATTTAACACATATACATACATAAAACACCCCGTCAACAAGAACATATCGCCAACTGAAGAATGAACTATCCCGAAGAACATCTGAGGGCGAAACTAATTTAAAAATAAAGTATATCCGTGGATCTCCTCAGATCGTGACGTCAAACTAGATGAGCCCAGCAGATCATTTCATCTCTCAGTTTACTTTCAAAATGTGCGCGGTCTTAATACTAAATTTGAAGAATTATTTGTTTCGGCGTGTGATTTGGAGTACGACTGTGTTGCACTTGTGGAGACCTGGTTGAAGGATGACACTTTTAGTAGTGAATTTCTACCTAACCACTTTACAGTCTTTCGCCAAGATAGGAACTTTCAGCAGACTTCCACTTCACGCGGAGGTGGCGTCCTTTTAGCTTTCAAGTCAGATTTCCATGTTGTTCATCTTGATAATAATTATTTAAATAGTCTATTTCCAGCTATTGACCTGTTAGGCTGCAAAGTTTCCATAAATAACTCTTTTCTGTATGTTTACATAATATATGTTCCACCACAAATAAGTAATAATGATTTAGAGTTATTTCTAGAATCTTTTGAATATAATCTTGTTGATGTTAAAAATATATTAATTTTAGGTGATTTCAATGTTACTCATTTTATATCTGCTAACTTAAATGATTTCAAAACGAGATTAATTTCCGAATTCCTTCAGTACAATGGATTCCAGCAGTTCAATACTGTCACTAATCTAAATGACCGTATATTAGATCTGTGTATTTCGGATATGTCATGTGTAGTTTCGAGGGAAACTCAGCCTGTAGTGTCTGAGGATAATCACCATCCTGCATTGGTTATACAGATTCAAACATGCATAAGTAACCCATTAAATTTTCCTACTAATCGCTTTAATAAGGCTTATAATTTTAAAAGAGCGAATTTTATGGACCTTTATAATGCACTTCTTCATAAAAATTGGGACTTTCTAAACAACTTCACTAACGTTAANGACTAGAGATGGGCGCGAGTGTCATTTCATTTCTTTAGAACTAAATTAACTTAATTATTTTCTCGTTATTTAACCTGTTCACATGATTTATGGATTTTAAATAAAGGGTACAAATCTTCGCGAGGATAATACGATATATTTGCTATACATAATAATTATATTTTGCATAGTTTATACACAATACTTTTTTGAACGCGTACACATCTCTACCAAAATTTGACCTATTCTTCGGGTTAAAGACACACATTGTCCGCTCTCTACTCATGATATACTTCAAAACACGTCTATGACGTCGTAACAGGTGATGAACCTATTCCACTTCTAAGCAAATGGTCTGTTTTCTTGAGAACTGAAAAAGTTGAATTGAGTGTCATCCACCGTATAGCCCTAATTTGGTGCCAATGACTTGTTTTATTCCCGCACGTCAAAAATAAATACGAAGTGAACGTTTTTCGACGCCTGAAGAAGCGTTTAATGCGTTTACAACGCATGTTTTGAAAGTACCTCAATCGAAATGGAAAAAGTGTTTTGAAAGTTGCTTTAAGAGCATGCAAAAGTGAATTGCTCTTCATGGAGAATATTTTGAAAAACAATAAAGGCATATACGAAGATTTTTTTTTTGTTCTCTATTCTCGAAATATAAAAGGCAACCCTCGTATGCGTAATTAGATAAGTAATGTTATGTCTAGTGCAATTAAATGGAACATATTCGCAATAATGTTATTCGCAGTATTAACATTAAATCAAAGGTTCGTATACATAAAACCACATTTTAAGAAGAGATTGAAATATCGAAATTCCATGTTTCATGTTATTATTTCTAGTAGTCTTACGTATTTAAAAGATTCTCAAAATTCAATGGCACTTATCTAAAATTTAACTAATATAACGTTATTTTGATGTGTGAAAAAAAAAACAAAGTCCATAATATATTTTTCAGTCGACGACATGATTTTACCATTAAGATGTTAGGGAAAATTATGTTCTAAAATGTAGTAACGCAGTAATAGGAACCGCGGTAGTCGAGATGCCAAAAATTCGACTAAAGAATTAGACTTAATCGATTTGTTGGTTGTAATGCCACTGCAGCAAATCTAAACCATGAAAGTCTTGTAATGTGCAAATCACAAGAGGTTGAGGTATGTCCGAGAGGGATTTGTCAAGATCATAACCAAAAGAAAAGCCGAATGAGAGTATTACTTCATCAATTATTTTTTATTATTAAATGTACTCGAAAATGAATTTATATTTGAACTATTAGTTTAATTTCCAATGATAAATCTAAATTTACAGTAATTATAACTACGTTCGAATACTGGATAAAGAATGTAGCATAAAAGAGATATAATTGAGAACAGAATACCGTTTTCTTTAGATATATTTTGAAATGACGATGTTGACTCAAAAGACAGGAAAATTTTTGAAAATCTGTGTCGCAAGATGCCTGGCATCTTGGCACTGATTTATGCAACAAAAACAACTTGGGCAGTAGAAAAAAATAGCAAAATAGAATAGTATTTGATAATTTATAACGTTGATGACAAACATGTCAGTACCAAAGACTATTAAAAAATGTTAAGAAAAGTAGTTTTCTGAACGACGTATATATTGTCAGAAATATCTAGAATTTAGTACTACTATTAAGTGTGTGTATTTTTTATTATTATATTATTAGAATTTCTTTTTTTCAACGCATTCGATGAAATACATGAATCGGTCCTATTTTTGCCTTATTAGGGCTGTTTTTCCCATTTTCCTGGAGTTTTATGGACAAGAAATCGCACTTTAAGTAAGAAACAAGTAGATCCATCAAAGATATACATTTGATTATAATTTAAAAACATTTTTTGATATCATTGAATTTGAATTATATTTTTAACCGTTTTGGTGCCAGGGTGCAGACAGGAAGCCATGACAGCGAAACCAGCAGCGCAAATAACTTAGAATGAATTTAATTAAATCCATACTGATTCTCCCGAGGCTTTCGATTTGGCAACAATGTTAAATAGTTACTAAACAAAAAATATTTTTTTATTTTATGTTCTTTTTGTTCAATTTATATCAAGTCCAATTCTGGATTTCTTGCGTTACGTAAATATTTCGTCTTACTTCAGTTCTTAACAAGTACCTAATTAATTATCTATAAGTAATACTTCGAATACGTACAGTATGTTGAATTAATTGAAAACGAGGAATATCGCTTGTATGTGTTATTCGAAATCATCTAGTTCTAAATAACAATAATTTTATTTAAAATAAATTATATACTGTTCTTTAGGAATTACAGTGTTAAAGCTATTTCTGTTTTTGTTTGCGGTCGATAAGAAAAAGATAAGATAAAAGCCGAAAGATTATTATCTTATTTTTATTATATAGGAATTGCGTTTGGACGTCATGTTCAAGGAAACGTTTTATATTTTAAAAAATGATAATGTTAGTTTTAATAGATAGATAAAGCTGCGTACAGACAAAAGTCATCTGTTTGAGAGCTCTATGAAATTAACAAAATATACGCTTTATCACAATATTGTTATAAAATAATAATACTTTTATTAAGTACATATTGGTTTTTACGAAACTACAAATAAAACACAGGTAATCCTTAATTTATAATTTCAATGCAAGCAGGATACTTAATATTATTTGCCAAAGCAATTCTAAACAAGTACTTACAAGAAACTAAGAATACTTGTAAACAGTCGTATTTGTTTATCTAATAAGATAACTTTCCTTTTAAACAGACAATAAATAAACTTATCAGTTTATATGTTGTTTTATTTGATATTGATCAAATGAATAAGAACGAATTTTGAAAACTAAGAATTTACTTTTATTAATTCAGTCACAGAATTGTTTAGTGGCAAATACGAATAAACACACATTTGCTACTTGTATGTATAAAAACGCCTAGCAATAAAATTTAATGAGTTTCATAGGCGTCCCTAAAAAAGTTTTCTGCTAAAGGTAAAAATTAACATTAATTTGTATGTAATATGTAGAAAATTTCTATTATATGTTAACATGTTAATTATTAACAACGTATTTTAATTATTTATGTCTTCAAACTATTTTATTATATTAATGGTAAATTTTGGTTATGGCATATCAAAAAACATTTACATTTTCATTAAAATATATTACTTATCGGATAAGAACCAATCGGTACGGCTAAAGTTGGTACTTTATTTTCTTTATATACAGAAAATAATAAAAATTTGTATATAATGTGTAAAAAATTTCTATTATATGTTAATTTGGCCAACAACAGATTTTTAATTATCTATGTCCTCAATTTTCTTTATATAAATTATAAATTGTCCGCCGAATCCCTCGTCATGTCATCGATATTTTTAAATTTTTGTTTTCGCTTCCTCTTTACGCAATGATCTATAACACCTTGTTTTATATCACGAAAAATCGTGTACACTGAAACTTTCGTTTTCTTTCTTTATTTTTAAATTCTAAATCTGTTTCATCAACAACCGGTTCTACTGTCTGGCGGTATTTCGTTTTATTCCTTTTCAAAAGGTCTTCAAAATGCCATGTTGTAATAATATTAGTAAACAAAATATCCCTCTTATTTTTCCCTTTCGCAATTGTAATATGAATGATTAATAGGTGTCTATAATAAATTAAAATTACCTGAATCGCACCAAATTCCGCATTGCTGCACTTCACTGCTAGGCAATTTGTTGACGACTGAAATTTATGGCCCAGTCGCCAGTACGGCTCTGTCTGTGCACCGTTTGCCCGCGCCCGTATTCTTCAACCGGGCGTATACATTTCTACCACCTCCACGTTTAGTTCGATCAGACCTGTATATGGGTATGGCCAAATAAATATGGGAACAAGTTTTTCAAATATTTCAATGCCATGTTGCTGCGTAACGACCGAGACTGGTACATACTGCCTAGCTGTTTGGTCTTCAATTGAGATCGGAAAGACTATACCTACCTTTAAAATAAAGTAACAATTCCGGTTACTCGTATCCGATTTCTTTAAAATTAATTAGAATCATTTCATTGCAGTTACAACTAACAATTTTCCATCCAGTTGGAAGCATGCATAAGTTCAACCAAAGTTTCGAACCCTACTGACCTAGTGTGTCGAAAATTGTAGAATCAAATGAAATTAAATCACGCTTTTTGGCAATAAAATAATCTGCTGCTCAGTCACGATTCCGAGCTCAATATAGCACCACTATTGCCCTTTTCAATATTAGCGACGACATATTTCATGCTACTGATGACCAGAAAATGACGTACCCCCTCATAATAGATTAGAATAAGGCATTTGAAGGACACTTTGAGCAAGACTTACTTTGTAGAATATTAAATTTGTTTGGATTTAACGTAGATGCCTTGTCTTTTGTACGTAATTATCTAATCAATCGCATTCATAGCGTTTCATTGAATTCTGAGATTTTTAACCCTTGCCGCTTAGCTTGGGATTACCTCAAGGTTCCTTATTGTGGCTCTTAAAGCAAAAATAATAATTGCTGTTACTATTATCATTCTTAAATAATCAGAATTGCAGCAAGTATTTTGCTAATACAGAAAATTTAACAAAAATGCGTGACCTTCACCTCTATTATAATTCTGTTCTAATAATAAATAAAATATGGCACACGTTCTACACCTCATCGCGTTAAAAACTCATTTTCATGCCTTAAATACATGCAACGTTACATGTCGCATTATTCATAATATATGCATTAATTGCTTCTACAATCAATAGTCAATTATTAGTACTTTATAAACAAGACACGCTTTTTCCACTAATGATATTCTATTTGAAGTTTCATATTTATGTATATTATTATTAGTAGACATAGAATTTGTTCAAAAATCTATTCGGATATAGTTATTAGTTACTTGTAATTTATTATTACATATAATTGTGTAGGAATAGTCACAGTAAATAGTCACAAACTAATACAAATATAACAAAAAGTCAAGTGGCAAAGTATTTGTCCATTGTGTAATATACATTTAATTTAAGTTTTCAAGTTATGTAATAATATATTAAATATTAGGCCCAAATAGTAAAAATGTCTTTATAAGTTTTTTTTGAAGACAGGTGAAATAAACGTCTTAAAATTTTCTTTTGAGCTATAAAGACGTGACACCACCTGTGCATAGTACAGACATTAAATCTAACAACATATCCTTACATTTATTAGTTAAATTTTTGTCTAATTTATCAGACAATATGATCGAGGCATATAAAGTTAAATATGCTACAGTAGGGAAATATGCTGTGATTAATGTACAACAAGAACAGGACCCAATATAGAGCCCTATCGTACACCTAGTGTTATACTTCTTGTATTCTGATCAATATTATTTATAGACACAAATTGAGTTCTGTTAGAGAGAAAACTTTTTATTCATGGCCCATGTCAGTGCCACACCTCGGATACCTTATCTCTCTAATTTACCCAACAGTACATTGTTATATACTAGTGCTAGGAATCGTATTCGAATAATTCGAATATTCGAATTAGTACTATCTATAAATTCGAATAAGTGTAAATGTAACTATTCGAATATTCGAATTATTCGAATAATTTAACTATTCGAATAATTTAACCATTCGAATAGATAAATAGTTGAATATGACGTCACGCATACTGCGTTTGCGCTTTAACTTGTTTTAACGTAAACTGCTGCCCCGGTGGCTCGCGCTTCACTTTCATAAAGTATATTGTTAGGACAGGATTGTACAATATTACTGTTTCCCCTATTGTATGTATACATAAATAAACATTATTATGTGCAAAAAATTTGGGGGTACATTATTTAAATATTTTAATAGGGGTGCTTCATATATATATTTTTTATTTATTTAAGCGCCCCTGTGGAGGAGTTACAATCCTTTAAAAAGGGGTGAAAAATATAAAGTTTTTATTTATTTTTTTCCAAATGAAATTTGGCACGATATTTAAACTGATGAGGCTTCTTCTAGGGGAGTATTTTTTATTGTCTTCGTCTTGCTATAAGACGTTGAAATTAACTTCACATTTCTTATTGGATTTTGTTAATGCTTGTTGAATTTAGAAACATTTTTTAGAAATGGTACAAGTTTGAGTAAAAAAATTAAGTTCGGGACCCCATACGCGCACAAAGTCTCTTTTCAAATATCTGATTTAGCACATCAATATCTAGTAGCTTCTCATATTTCAACGTCAGACGAGGACAATAAAAAATATTCGTTTAGAAATTTCAGTTGTTAATTTCATACAGTTTGAAAAAAATTGGTTAAATTTTATATTTTAAGGAGGAGTAACGTAACTACTCCAGAGGTGCTTAAATAAAAGAAATTATATCAACGATCCCTTTTAAAATTGCTTTGAAATAATTAACCCTTAAATTTTTTGGCTCACCCTGTACATGTAGCCATTCACTTTTTGAAAATATTTACTAATTTCAGCTCTCTTCAAAACCATTTGAACTTTCTACATTTTATAATAGTGTAATATTTGAATTATCTTTATTATTCGAATAATTCGAATATTTGACTTCATATGTACAATCTAATTTCGAGCATTATTTGTATTATTCAAATAATGCAAATATTCTAATATTCGAATAATTCAAATAATTTGAATATTCGGATAATTCGAATATTCGAATAAATATTGAACTACTCGAATAAAAAATTTAAAAAATGTCCCAGCCCTATTATATACACATGCATACGTCCTGCTGAGAAAAATATTCCAATAGGATACTCCGTTGGTCACTAACCCTAGTATGCTGTTATAATATACGTGAATTAATTACGTATCCTCGACTTCAGCTTCGAAAATTTTGTCACTGTCATTTTTAAAGGAAAAAAAGCAAAAACAAGTATAAACTTCACCAGCAGCAGAAAGCATTGTCATTAGAATTTGTTTACGATCTCTGTTATTAGCCACATACGAAAACAGCGCTGGTAAAATATATTGTTTTTATATGAAAAAAATTATATTGTCCATTATGGTTTTACGAAAAATTCAAAATATTTTCAATTCTGCCATTTACTTTTTTCGCCTTGAGAAACATTTAGTGGGTCGCTATGCGCAATTTCTTAGAAATCCGCATTTAAGGTCACTAAATATTTTCCGAAAATAATTAGTGATACATTTAATCGATAAACTTCTTAAAGCGGAACGTCGACATATTTGCTCAATCGTACATTGTTGATTTTTAAGTAGACAGATTAAAGTTATCGATATAACGCTCTTGTATCAGTTGAATGGATGGCCGCTCCCTTCTATTTTTTTAAGTGAATCAAAACTGTTCACTGCTCACATATATATTTTTAATTTTTAAAAAAGCCTCTTGACGTTTTATAAACATGTGTATGCACGCGTACATTTTTACATACACGCGCACATATGTGTAAGTTCCTTTAGTTATACAAGGATGAATTTTCAGAAATGGTTACGTTACATACTGTATTAAAATTGATGTCAACTTATAAGATTTAAAACACTTACTCAGGCCATAGTATTTTAAATTATTAACATGTTCTTGTTCATAATGAAAAATTTGATAGAAATGGAGAAATTGTGATGAAGCATATTTTCCAGATGCATTTCATTTTACGAGACCCCACTGGTAACTTTTTTAGATGCTGTATGAACCTTGACACAGGGAAGTTTTGGGATAGCTAAACATGAATACAAGCTTATTTTTTACCTAAAACTAGAGAGGTCTCTAAGAACACTTCAACAGTCTTTGGCTATAATTTTTGTTGGTCGTGGTTTTGAGAAAACAACCGTTTTTTGAAACATTGTAGAAAATTATTTACAGTTGCTTTAAGTGTTTCGCAGTTCATCTTCGGCGATCAGTAAATACCCATTTCAAAAACGAAAATGACCGTTCAACATTTATTCTCACTACCCGCGTCATTGTGCAATAATATGTATATGTCTGCCTCTGATCTGAAGCTTCGCATCGATCAATTTATTCGATACTTATCTAGCGGCATCCCTGTCGGCCGGTGGACAATACACGTGTTTTTATGGCGGTAGTAGCATTGTGTATTGAGAACATGGAGCAGCACACGGCTTGACCACATATTTGGCCTACTTCTGCTACTACCACGCGTATTACCGCTTACACTAGCGTAATACAGATTATTACTGTTTATTTATTTGATTGTCGCCACAAAGTTTCTGATTGTCTAAGAATAACATATACAACTTGGTTAGATAATGAATTTTTTATAAAAAATTTGCAACTTGATTGTAGATTTTATAGTTATTTGTAATTGGGATTGTTCCCATAAAGTACCTGCAATAAATGTGTCCTTTTGCCTTAACAATTTTACAGATCATTTTCAATTTCCTACCTGTTGATTGAAAGTTGCCCTTGACAGTAAAGTAGTTGAAGAATTATTCTGTAATGGTGCGGTTAATATAACCGTATAACAATTCGAAGTGTAAAAATAATTTCATTTTTATCGCTTTTAGAAATAATTAGATACGGTTTAACATTTCATCAGTTATCTCCAAATCGGCAATAATACATTTTTGTAAACACTCTTCTTTCCTGTAAGTGAAAATTTCCGGAAAATCTGTAATATGTTTTTGTTTGTTATTTGTAACGGAAAATACGTACAAGTCAAACTTATATATTGCCGAACTTGAAGTTCCACAAGGATTAAATTTAGGGCCGCTTTTACTTTTCATATTCATTAATGACAACATCAGATATAATCCTTCAAAAAAATGGCATTTGCCGATGATTTAAAAGTATTTTGTAGGATTACATCAGAAAATGATTGTTTAAAGCTTCAATACGATTTAAATAATATAAATGAACTGAGTAATATTTTACAAATTTATTAAAATGAACTGTATCTAAATATAAAATAGCTTCATACACGAAAAAGGGAACAGTTTAACTTATAATTGTCAAATTAATAAAATTGTTATTGAACGCTGTTTGTCTTACGAGTCACGTCCAATGTCTTGGGATTTTTTATTAGAAATTTGAACGATTTCTCGAATGTTCAATGAAAGTCCTATACAGGGTGTAAGAAGTTTGTCTGCCATTACTTCAGCATAAGATGGAGTAATCATAAATCAACAAAAAACTTGTATATTACAGGGGCGTAAGATTAACAGTTTACAAAATACAGCGAGTATTAATATTGGGGAGTTTCATCACAACGTGACAACAGCGCTTAACCTAACGCTACACAGCTGGTGCATACCACGTGTGCACGCGGCAGACTTGTCCTATGGAAAAAATGTAAACAACTATTATTGTGAAACATGTAGTAAACAAGACTATTGTTTTCCAGTTTTTAAATTAATAAAATAACATGTATCGATTTTGTAATACGAGGATAGTGTTGTGCTTAAATTTTAGCTCGAATTTTAGGAATCTCAAAACAGAAACTTAACTTTTAATCAAATTATGAATTTGAAAAATATGTAATTAAAGTACCCAAAGATTCACGTCTTAGGGACTTACCAAAAATCAAAATTCAGTAATTTTTAAACGCACAAGTACAAAACAAACTACAACATATGTTCAAAATGTTCATCATCATTTTGGATGCACGCACGACACCTTCGAATCCAATTTTCGCGCACTAGCTGGAAAACACCTCTAGAAAAGGAAATAGTGGTACGCAAAAAACACTCAGACACGGTCCGATTCCAGATACCAACTGAATTGCGTATTGCTGGACAGCATAGTACCTCGCGTTATCCGTCACACCGTTGTCACATGGCTCAATATGAATTTTATCGAATTTTAAATTTATTGCAACGCTAATTATTTTTTAGAATTAAGCATGAAGTTAAAAAAAGTGATGAACATTGTATTGTATGGTACGCAGTGATGTCAATATTCCTTACTTATTAATCGAACTTTTGTACATCAAATTGGAGATTTTGATATTTTTTTTCTCTGAAGTGGTTGGGTTTAGGACCCATATCATATAAGGCTTTTTTGTTTATTTTAATGTATTCTACCGTCTGTTAAAATTAAGGCAGTCAAACTTCTAACACCCTGTATATCAGCGGAGGTTTTTAAAAATAAGTGTTATTCCATGCTTTTCAGTTGCAGTCATCGTTGCTTGGAAGAAACTGTTCAGCAATTTGTTTATTTGCAATTTAATAAACTATAAAATCGATGATCCTGCTCTATTGAAAAAATTTAACTTACCTATTTGTTCCAAGATTGGAACAAATCCTGGAAAATGTTACCTTTACTGTGACTTTGCATATAGAAATGTAATGTAGTTTTCATTCCCAAATTAAATTAACTGTTTCCAAAATTATATTCGGAAAAACTGCAGCAATGTATGATTTAGTTGGATTTCCCTTATATCTATCTGTTCTTTCTTATTATTAACCTTTACAAGGTTTTGCAGGTGGTTTCCTTTATTTGAGACTATTACCGCGTGTGGTGCTCTTTTACCCTAGTCGTCTCTGTACAGTCCATTTAAAGTTGTCTCTGCCATAATATTCAAAGATTATCTCATAATGAGAACCGTGTTCTAATATATAAAAAAAGTTTAATGGTGTTATTTAAAAATGTATCAGTTGAATTCCCAGTAACTGCAACAATAATCACTATCGGCTAAAGTGAGTCATTCCGTCACTCACAAACAGTTCCCCCCCTCCTCCTCTCCTAAATTATCAGCCATATTAGCAATCTTATCTGGCTTTACCATTTTCGTAGCCTTTTGTTTATGATTCTTCATTGTCTCGTGGAGTGGAGACGAGAGCTCGAAAAATAAAATTTTCTTTGTGCGGTGACATAGTCGGCAACACTTGTTTCGCAGGGACACCTGGTGGTCTTGAATGTAATTAATTACTGTGTTGTTTTGTATTGTGTATTCATTCTTGTGTTCGGATTGCGAGTTCAGTTCACCGGTAATGGTCATGCTACATTTGGAGGTAATATATCCCATTAAGGTTATTTCCATGAAATAAGTTATGTGCGTAAAATACTTGGAGGAATAAGTCATTAAATAATAATTACCTACTTCTTTTGTATGAATGTCGTCCGAATCCTGGAAAAAATGCGGTAATGGTGACGTATTTATTACTGCGTTTCAAAATTAGGAAGTTGCATTGTACAGATTGGCAATACGTCATCTCTTATTCCCCTTACCCCATTGCTTATTCTAATTTTGTTTATATTCTTATCAAATCAGTGCTGCCATTCAACCTACGTACGCTATCTTGCGGTCGATTGTCGAAATAATAAAAGATGGTCAGCTTTAACTTTAATCAGCTAATTGGTTAGTTATAGATATGTAGTTGTTTGTTTTTATTTAGTAAAACATTATTTGTAACGGTGATCACTGATATTTATTGTTAAATTTTAAACATCCGTTGTGAATTTTAACTATTCGAATTCCATTAGCTGGTGTGCACTCTAATTACGAATTTTAGCTAAATCTTTTAGTAATATTATAAGAAAAATAATCGTAAACGACCCAATAGTTACAATAATTATATTTATCTCAGAATGTATGTTTCATTATGCAATAATTTAAATTATGTAGGTACATGTTTTGTTTGACAAATATTTTTTCAATGAGAATAATATCGATGGTATGTATGCAGCTAAATGTAACAACGTTCTAAATTTTATTTTCATTGTAGAGGTTAAAGGTCAGTTAATTGTGTTGCACGACTGTAAGTAGAAATGTTATTACATGTTATATTCATATTTAACGAGTTTGCTATTGGAAATTGGAATGGAATCGAGAAATTCGTAACAATTACGTAATTTATGTCGCAAAGGTAGTATCTTTGTGTAAATTGTACAATAAAAATTTTTATTTTAACCGCGCCTCGAGTAATATTCAACGAGAAACTGATTACCACATTTGTAAGAAATTTTTATCTTATAGGTACATATATCCTTCTCTTTTATAGAATACCTGTGAATCATGCTGTTTAGATTATAAAATTTAAATTTCAAACCTCATCAAATAATGTCATTTATATTGTTTATTAAGCGTATGAGTCAGTCTCCGTACTAGAAATCATATGGTTGATAACAGGTTTTTGAGGTCAAATTGTTATTAAAATTAAATATGTTCGTATCACAATTTGCGTAATTTTCCAGTAATTGTTATCGATTATTTGTCGCTCCCGGTACTTTTTAAAGGCTTATTTCGGTAAACCCCACGGTAGTCATTTTGTTGCGTTAAAATTTCATATTTGCACTGTGTAGATATACTTGAAAAAGCTATACGTGTACATGTAATTAAACTTAAAACAAACCAATTAACAATGTAATGGTCAATTTAAATTTTATTGTTAAAAAACTGTAAATCCTATACTTAGAAACAAAATGGCCCAAAATTTGTTTCAACTTTTTTATTGTTAACGTTCTTTATAACATGATAGTTTGTACTACGATATTTTGTAGGCAATAGTTTGTTACCAATGCCACAATTTGAAACAGATCATACAGGGTGTAAGAAGTATGACTGCCATAACTTCAGCATGAGATAGAGTAATCGTAAATGAACAAAAAAGTTGTATATTACAGGGGCGTAAGATGAACATTTTTCAAAATATAGGGAATATTGATATTGGGAAGTTTCACCACAAATTGACAACAGCGCTACACAGCTGATGCACACCACATATACACGCGGCAGACTTGTCCTACGGAAAAAATGTAAACAACTATTATTGTGAAACATTTAGTAAATTTCAAGACAATTGTTTTCCAGTTTTGAAATAAATAATATTAAATGTATCAATTTTGTAGTACATACGAAGATACAAAGGTTCACATCGTCCAAATCATATGTATTAAAAATAATTTAGGGACTTATCAAAAAGCAAAATTTAGTAATTTTTAAACGCACAAGTACAAAACGGAATTACAACATATGTTCAAAATGTCCACTATTTTCGATGCCCACACGACACCTTCGAATCCAATTTTTGCGCACTCCTTGGAAAACGCACCAAGAAAAGGAAATAGTGGTACACAAAAAACACTCCGACACGGTCCAATTCCAGAAATCAACACCAACTGAATTGCGTAATACTGGACCGCTTAGTACCTCGTGTTATTCCGCCGCGCCGTTGTCACATTGCTCGATATGAATTTTATCGAATTTGAAATTTATTACAACGCTAATTATTTTTTATAATTGAGTTCAAAAAAGTGATAAACATTGTATTTTATGACATTCTATGCCCGCAGTTATGTGAATATTCCTTAATTAATCGAACTTTTGTACATCAAGTTGGAGATTTTGATAATTTTTTTCTCGGAAATGGTTGTGTTTAGGACCCATGTCATATAAGTTTTTTTTTTTGTTTATTTTAATGTTTTCTATACTCTGTTAAAATTAAGGCAGTCAAACTTCTATCACCCTGTATTTACATATTTACATTTTTTTTTTAAATTTATATATTTATTTTTTTAGTTCCGATTGCTTTTAAAACTTTAAAGATAAAATAAATTCTTGTTATATATTGAAAAAACTCGTGCACATTACTGATGTATCATTTAAATTTTTTTTTACTTCTGGAAAACGAAAAACGATATCTAGTTGTATGCCCTTTATCTTATTCAACTTGTTTGTTCGACGGGGATTTACCGAGATACCACAGCAAAAATAGAAATGATATCATATGCGATAAGATAATCAGAAGTTCTGTTTCGATTCTTGTTCAGAAAGGGGGAAACTGCTGATCAAAATTTGTACTTTTTCATAATTAATTATTATTATACTTAAACTTGAACACTAAATTATTCCTGCAGTTTCCCTTGGAAACCATAAATTTTTTTCTATTTTCACACAACACTATATTTATCCAGTAAATATTCACCATGATATGTTTCCAGATTAACAACTATCAACACTCTTTCTTGAAGTATTATTTTTTTCTTGCTTATGCTGATCTGAAATAAAATTTCATGCTTGGTACATGCAATTCTCTTATAGCAGTTACTTACTCTAATCATTATCACCTACAGTTCTTTGATAACATAAATTGCGAAAAATTTAAATTTTAATTTAATAACTGAAATTTTATTCCTTAGACATAACTACCAATTATCTCTAACTACTGTAACTAATGTATAATACACAAACTAAAACTTTACACTTAATGTAATAATATAGATTTACTTATGCCTTTTTTTTAAGTTGCAGACAAAGATTTAATTAAAAATTAAACCTGAGAGTTAAAAAAAGGCCCATGATATAAAATGGATGATATTCCCCCCACACACTGACTGGGATTCCCCAAGCAACATGTAAGCTAATAGAGCTGCAGTGTCTAGCTAGTATGTTTTATTATTTAATTTTTCTGTTTTGTTTATTATATGATATAATAATATGTCTACTCCTTATTGCAGTGCATTTTTAAACCCAAAATCACTGGCCGACGAAGCTCAGAATACACGAAAAATTTTTGAGGTTTTATGGAGAGGAATTTTGAAATAGATAATGATATTTCTTCCGAATACAGTCTATGAACTCGTTTTGCGTTTGTTATTATTTACTGTTTCATTTTAATCACTGGGCGACTAATTTTCACCAGCAGGTGACATTGTTGTCGCCTACTTCACTATTTAAAAAATGCTCTGCCTCTTTCTAACCGCAAGGAAGCGGAAACATACCAGAGAGGCGGTAGCATATTATAATTCAACAGGTCGTATTTGCGCCCAGAAACAGTTACATTGAGAAGCCCTAATTACTAACATTCAGTGGTCAAGAATGAAGGATGACCTAGCTAGACTCTAGACCATCATCACAGCCAAACTGGCAAAGTGCTACCTGCTCATCCACATGTATTATGAAAGCAAGGCCAATGTTGTCCTAGGTTTAACACAACAACAAAAGTTTAATATATGGTGAGGTGGAAACAACTACTCTCTGGACTAATGCCCCCAACCGAATTATACCTGCAATATCTAGTAAACAGCTAAGATCATTTATCTAGTTTGGCCTAGACATTGCATAGCAGTGACTATTTAAGATGTAGTACATTTTGTTGTCTCACCTATAGTTATGCTGTCTGTAGATTGAGTCCGAAATAGCTAAACCATTCATTAGTTGTGTCACCTATAGTATACTGATGAGAACTAATAAGTTCAATACCGGTATTTGTCTGGAAGTTCTACTGATGAATGATCAGTAGAAGTATTATGGGTATGATTCAATGCCATTGCAGGCATTAGCCTGCAAAAACGTTGTTCCTTAGAATATCATTGTTTATTACTTTATTAAATTCACGCTTTATAATATAAGGTATCAACCCAGGCCTGTAAAATAGTTCTTTCTCCTAACCTTGCTTTGATTTTTGGACTTGTATTAAAAAAAGGTGCATTCTTCAAAAAAGCTTTCATTGGAAATAGTTTATTCAAATCTATTTAAGGTGGCCATATTCCTGGCCGAGAAATAGTGAAATTTCTGGCGTTTTTAGGTACTGAAATCTTTAAAAATAAAACGTGTAGAACAAAAGTAAGCACAAAAATAAAATCCTTGATGTTTTGTTTATTCATTGTTACCATTTAAATTTACCCAAATAAAATAATAACTAAAAAAAAGCGTTTGTAAAACACGCGTTTGCTGTTATCCTAACCCCACATTTTAAGAATTATTTTCACGTACTTATAAATAAAAGTAAACAATTTTATATGTAGGACTAAGCAAGTAAATGTTATAAGAATATTTACATGTGGAATTATATATAAAAAAGTTAGTATTTTCGCAGATTTCAGTACCTAAAACCTTGATGGTTTGATCGTTTTTTGCACCTATTTATTCGTTTTACTGCGGCGTCTTTGAAAATACTCAGGTGGCATAACATAACATTCCTATTATTTGATAAGCTTTAGATTATTCAGTTATTAAATGTTTGAAATTATTTGTCTTTGCGGAAAACACTATTTAAAGAATATGGGGCCCTTAAGAAGGTTATCTTCAATATCATATGACTTTTGAGACCTCTTTCATTTTGAGGCCACCAGTTACATTTTGTTTAAATTGAGACTATGAGGCAATTAATTGAACTGTATTAAGTTTGAAGTCTGTATTATTGTAGAGCAAAAGTAATAAAAGTAAAAGTAAACTGTCAGATGAGAAAAATCCATTAGAATACTGAATGGTGGTTAATATAAAGGACTAAATTAGAATCATTTTTAAAATTCAGAGCAATCATTTATTTTCTAAATCCTCTAATACAAATCCTATTCTTATAAACATTTTCCTTAATAGTGTCCCAGAAATTAAGATTGTTATTTAGTTGTAATTTTGTTTTTTTTCTTTACCATGTACTACTTGATGTGAATATTTTCAATAAATGCGAAAATATTAGCTGCATATGGGTTCCTACTTTAATATTTTTGAACTGCTAGATAAAAAAGTTTTTTTTTAAAATGTGGTAGTATGTTTATAAAACTAATATTTACGCTAAAGTTAAAACACTAAATGTTTGAGTACCCGTATCTTGAACAATTTTAAAGATATTTTATTTAAATTTGGTGCAGAGATTTCGAAAGATGATACTTTATAATATATTACCAACTTGTAGATAAAAAAATTGCTAATAGAATATATTTTTTTTAAATACCACCCCTTTCTTATTTTAGAACTGTACACCTATGACTAAAATTAAATTTGTTTTGCAGGTAATTATTTTATGCTAAAATATTAAGGCGTTAAAATTTGTGACAGCGTCAACATAGGTGTACAACCCATATAATAGTTTGTTTTTTTTTTTTCATTTTCTAATAGAATTTTTCGTTTTCAGACTAGCAACGGAGGCGGGTCTGGAAATAGGCCGGCAACAGCGTCGTTCGGCGGGGGCGGAGTGAAGGGGTGTGGCGGTGGGCCCATGGCCACCCAGCACCAGACTCCGGGGGGCTACCGCGGCCAGTGGGGCAACGTGGGGGCCGGTCACCAGCACCAACACCCGGCCGCAGGCGCTACTTACTATCAAAGGTACACTCCCCAGGCGCAGCAGCCCGCCCAGGTCAACACGGCCCAGGCACAGGCCTCGGCGGCGGCGGCAGCCGCCGTCTCCCCGGCACAGAACTCTTACACGCCCAGCAGCACCACCAGCAACAGTAACTACAACAATTCTAATTCGGTAAGCTGGAACATTGTCTGCCAAAAGTTTCGAGCAGCGTTTGTCAACCTTTGGGTAACGACCCAGCATTGGTGGCAGATTACTGTAGAGCATTTTATTAACACTTTAGCAGAAGTCAAACAAGAACATCAACCGAGTCATTGAGTTTCATTGAATTTATTTCTTAGTTATCTTCATTTTATTTTATTTTTTAATTTATAATTTTATTATCTTTCTTAGCAAGAAATTGAATTAGATTTGATTTAATTACATTAGCTCTCACTGTTGTTACAGTTTCTTCCACTTTGTTAGACTGAAATATAACGAATAAATCTTTAATAATATCCGGATCATGGTACCAGTACAAATTTTGTTGGATTGCGATGTGAAAAGGTTGAGAAACGCTGGTTTAGAGTATCTTGATTAACACTGGCACACAAAAAAGAAAAAAATAGTCTGTCCACGGGTTATTACCCATGGACATGCCACCCTATGTATTTGCACCCCTATAAACCGAATCTACGAGAGAAAATGCTTTGCCGTCCCATTTTTTAAAAAATTGTCAAAAACCACCTGTAAATAGTAAGTTGGTCCGATGTTATAGCCCTGGAAACTAGTCGATGTATCATATTTGTGGAGCGCACTGCATATTCTGGGTATATTACTACTAAAACCTAAAAATCAGATAAAATCGTACATTTAGTGGATTTTCAGTCTAAAACTTAAACCAAGATTTAAAACTCAGGAATATACTGCAGGCATATTCCGGGCATAAAAAGACAAAATCAGTCCTATAATCCTGCACTTCTTGATCAATTCCGGAAACCCCCTTCTCCCCGAAAACTCAAAATCTACCACAGCTTTACATTTGGTGGGCTTACTCTGGACATGTGGCCCTACAAAGGGTTTTCTAGTGTTCACCCAAAGCTGAAGAGTTGCAGTGGTTAATTGAGCCTTCGAATACTTAAAATATGCAATGAGATCCATAAATACGATGCGTTGACTTGTTCCAGGGCTGTGCCCAAGAAAAAACCTACTGAATGCAGAACTTTTGCTGGTTTTAAGGTTTTCAGGTGGTTTTCGGCAATTAAAAAGAAAACTGGAAAGTGATGAAGCATTTCTCATGGCTTCTGTAAGTCCAAATACAAGGATGGCATCTTTTTTATGTGCCTGTGTTATTCTGAAAGATAGGAAATTGTGATTCTCCCAACCATTGACTATTTATTTTTGAGAGAAATGTTCAAAATGATCTCATATAAATTTAATAGGGAATTACGAAAATTCTTCCCAGAGCTCAGATTGCTATCTTTGTAATGGTCTATGGTTTTAGAAAGAGAGGATATATTTAGATCATACCAGTTAATTTTCGTAAATCCCTAATATGTATTAAATGAGAGAAATGCGAAAGATGAAAAAAGGATGAGATTTAATGATTTGCACACTTATACTTCTTACTATAAGTATAAGTACTTCTAATTTTTTTTCTCTTGGTATGATCTTTGGTTATATAAGGTAATACAACTAGTTCAACGGCATAATTCGAATTTAGCTAGAAACAGAAGCTATCTTCTTTCTCTTTTTATGGTTTTCCGAGGAGTCACCGAAGACTTGGAACTTGTAACATCTAACAAGTCTTCTGTGAACTGTGACTCACAAGAAAACCATAAAAGAGAAAGAAACCTCAAATGATTGTAACCAAACTTGAACTTGAATCATATCATTTGTTAATGAATTTTAACAGTTTCTTATCTGTCTTACACTTAACATTTCGTACAAAGTACTCAAATTTTACTACCCATTTAAGGTATCTCATTCAAATAATACACTGCTTGATTAGTAAACGTTATTGATTTAATAAATAACAAGTTGGGTTCAAAATTCTAAGAAGACGTTTAACCAGAATTTACTGATTTTTATCTATGTAATTTCTGTCGGTAATGATTTTACTGCATTTTATTGAATAAATTTATCTGTTCGACTTATCTTATCTTTAATTGAATTGAACCACATAATATTTCACCTTTTGGTATCGTGTAGGTATGATGAAATTAAAATAATCAGGATTGTTTTATCTACAACGAATGTCAAAACCAAGATTATAAAATTATATTTTCACAATAAGTTAATACGTTTTTTTTTCTGCATATACAAACAAATTTCATAAAGTTTTTGGTTATCCGAATAGTTTTTTTATTTGTGTTAAACATATCACTGAATATAAAAATATTTTCTAGTGACAAATCAAAGCAGGCAATCTAAATATTAAAATTGAAAAACATTTTTGTTTCATATTTTAAAAAATATTTCAACAATGTGTAACTATAGAGAAATATTGCTCAACCTTTGCAATGAAATGAAATTGGAAATGTGACCAACTCTCCGTCTCTGTTAACAAAAGTGATTCTGATAGACTTTATAAAATTTTTGACTGCTAATTATTGGTGGTATTGTTCCAGTACGGTAGCCAGAGAGTGCCAACAGCCACTTCCCCGTCTAATGCTAGCAGCTCCAGTAGTCAAACAGGTAGCCAGAGCGGCAACGTATCGACATCCCTTAGCAACAACATGCCTAATAATAACACGAATTCCTCCTCTACCAACTCCTCATCAGGATCAGAGCAGCTTTCGAAAACTAATTTGTACATTAGAGGACTTAACCCTGGAACCACTGACAAAGACCTAGTTAATATGTGCCAACAGTAAGTACGAATTTTTTGGAATTTCTGTGGAGCAATCGACAAAAAATAATTTGACGATTATTAAATAAGTGATTTTTTCCTCGGATCAGAATTGGTAAAAAATTATTGTTATCTGCTTGCAAATTATGCATAAATATACTTGTTATACAAAATATTTACAATGTTTACAAACTTGGAAATTATTTTTTAAGTATAAATCTATTTTTATTACATTAAATCACCATGCAAAAGATGAATAGATAAACAAATGCCGACATTAATTAAAAAAAAGGGCAAACATGTTGAGAATTGCTGGAGTTGGGAGGTAATGACATGTTGTATTTTAATACGAGACACATCACCATAAGTGTTTAATGTTGTAACAGACCAGTAAGATCTCTTTGACTGAGTATTTATTACAAATTTTGCAACATTTGATGCATGCTGAAGTCAAGATGCAATAAGATAATGAATTTCAATGTTTTTCTAATCACTGCCGACATTAATTAAAAAAGAAAGTGCAATTCATGTTGAGAACTGCTGGTGTTGGGAGGGAATGATATGTTGTATTCTTATACGAGACACATCACCATAAGTTTTTAATGTTGTAACATACCAGTAACACGGTCTCTTTGACTGAGTATTTATTACAAATTTTGCAACATTTGATGCATGCTGAAGTGGTGATGCAATAAGATCATGAATTTCAATGTTTTTCTAATCACTGACTGATATAGTCGGTTGGGAATCTCGGAAACTGCTTTCTATAGGAGTTTCTTGATGTTAAGAGCAAAACACGAATTGTTCTGAGAATTCTATCTTTAGATTTGGATTCAGTGGGTCAAATACTATATGATATGGTCCATGGTCCAACCCATTTTTGTTTTGTGGCATTGTTATTTAAATTTTACCGAAACATTTTGATGTGAAGAATCATCTAATTTGAATATGAGCACCAGATGTATTGTTAAAACAAAAAAAGCCAGCAAATAATTCAGAACTATTAATATTTTGTGGTATTAACTAACGAAAGTCTGCGGTTCTCAAACAATGGTGTGTATCTTTAGAAAAGTATTTATTTCCACTTTTAGGAAGGTAAATATTTAGCAGTCACCTTCCTTTATCATAACCTCCCATTGAAAATAAATCTCCAAGTTCGTACACACCTTTTATAACAATTTATTTTACTATTTTGACGTGGAAACATCTATAAATCGTTAGAGAAAATGAGATACAGCCCAGAAATTGAGATGTAACGTATGAAACAATATTTTTGTTCGTAACTTTTGAATGGGTCAACTGATTGAGATGATTGAAAACCAAAAGTAGCGCTAGTATTTCATGTGATGTGAACAAACTTTGTAACTTTAAAATCCGAAAATGAACCTTGAAATCTATCCGACCAATCGTGGTAGCTCGTTAATCATAAATCGCATAAAAATGATTGAGCCCAGCTGGACCACTTTCATTTTTTTCGAAATATAGGCTAACTTTGTGAAATATTGGACTCGGTTTAAGAAGAGTGACGTTATTTGAGTAGACCCGTAAATCTTAGAGGGCAATTTTTTTGAACAATTTGAAGCCTCGTTTATCAAAATCAGTTGTTCCATACAAAAATTACATTAACCCTGTAAACAGTTTACGGTGATGAATTCTTCGCAAGTTCCCGAGTATCAAGACATATGTATTAATGTATTCCGTTGTTCTGGTTAAACAGGCATATACTTGTTTGTATCACGGATCTTCTTTTTCAGATTTGGTACAATCATTTCCACCAAAGCGATTTTAGATAAAAATACTAACAAGTGTAAAGGTAAGGCGTCAGATGCCGTTTACAAATCCTTTGATAATTTTACAGCGAATTCCTTCTCTTGCAGGGTACGGATTTGTAGATTTTGAGAGTCCGGCAGCGGCCGAAGGCGCAGTGAAGGCTCTTACTGCGAAAAACATTCAGGCGCAAATGGCGAAAGTGGGTATTTGGTATCACCAACGTAGACAAGCCACTGTACGTTTGCATGCAAGTAATACCTAGCTTTACCTAAGAGCTCTGTCACAGTCTTAATATGTTCCTTTAACCGATTCGTTTTTATGTGCACTTTTTCTTACATCTGAGTTTATTTTGATCAGTCTTCATTAAATGTTCGCAATGGAGGATAATTTTCAGTTCCGAGAAGATTTGTTTGAAAAATAACCTTACATTACTGGGTATTTCTGCTATGATAACGAAATCCAAACAGCCCCTTTATGTCCTTGGTTTCATTCTCCACAGAAGTCTTTTTTCATATAGGGAGTAACAAGAAAGTAGGTCAAACAGTTAACCATAGATTTCTTAGGAGAATGTAACACTTTCCTTATGCCATTTTTTTATTCAGGCGCCTCTTGTTCAAGGTATGTTAAAATTAAAATAGAAAAAATTGTTATAACTCCATTTTTTTTCAAGGTATTCAATTTTTAGTACAAAAAAAATCTAAATATTATTGGACGAAAATGAATCCTATTAGCTAATGATCTTTTTCTATGGATTTCTATGGTTCAAAGATATTGTTTTTTTTTTGGATCAAACTTATTTTTTATTCTTTATAAATTTTTTATGTAGTATAATGAAAAACCAAGTATACTTTAAAATATTGTCGGAAAAGATTTAGATTCTCTTAATTTTACCATTAACCTGTTTGCAGAAATTAGGCAAATTTAAAAATCAAGGTTTAAGTTAACTCTATCCCCTCAGGAAACAATACAAACATAAGAAATACTGCTTTTTACACGAACATTTTCAGCTTCTATCCACATTTAGACAATCGGTCAAATTTAGGTATAGGAATGGTAGATGGCGACACTATCAAAAACCTCTTAGTAACTGAGGATGAGCATTTTTTTGGAGTGCCACCATCTAATAGTAAGTACATGAGATGTAACTTTGAAGACTACCTTTGACCTTCAGAAACACATGTAGGTTTGTATTCGCAAATTCTGTCTTGAAAACTAAAATTTTGTTTCATATTTTTCTTTTAACTGGTGGCTAAACTGTAGTAAAAAGAAGCGGTGACATTCTGGCAGTTTGTTTTTTGCCCACCTAGTGCCCTGTTGTCATATCACATGAGGTGGATTGATATTCACCTAAACTGGGTCAATGACACTTATATTCGCAAACTAAACACAGTGCTTCAAAAAAATACTAACAAAAACTTTATTAAAAACTTGCAATAATTTTAAGCACTATTTCAAATCTGTTAGGTTAGTAGGTATTTTTATTTATTTTTTATTATGAATATTTTATAATCAGTGAAAATAATTATTTAAGAATATACATTAGTTACAATAATTAGTAATGGGTGCCTATCCACATATGAATGGTTAATATTTCATGAATCATGTAAAAAATATAATTTTAAAAACACTGGAAATTTTTTTTAATGTTGGGCATTTAACCTGCATTGACATTAAAAAATATGGTCACTTTAAAATATGGCACAAAATCGTTTTCCATTGTAGTTGTGCCTTCTTGTACTCCATTAGTTTTGTTATGTTGGTTTGAAAAAGTAACAACAGGCAACACCAATAAACACGTACAATTACCCACGTAAAATCTTACCCCCTCCCCAACCATCTCCCCTCTCTAACCGCCTCACCCCTCCAACTACCTTCCGACTTCTATGTAGTTATTCCTGTCTTATGAACGGGCATAATAAAAGCTTATTTTAAAGGTGTTTGACAATAATAACTCATTTTATAAGATGTATTTAGATATACTTTTGAATTAACAGTTCGATCATTTTCACCCAAAGAATCTGTGGTTAACGGCTTGACTTTTCTGTAACACGGAAATGGAAATTGCAGTTCATTGTGTGACGATTCGAATCTTTTTAATTATTTTCCCTCATTTCATATTTTGTTTGTTTATGCAAAAACTTTCGTTCTTCAGTCTGCCTGAAAGATGAGGAAGACCTGTGATAGAGCTCCGATTTAATAACAAAATTCAACTCTAGTGGTAAAGCTAATTTTATACTAGATACCCTGCATTTTAATTTGATTAAAAGGCACACACTAGATTTGATTTTAGTTTTTATTTATTATTTACTAGTAGTCTAGACCTTGTGACGTGCTATGCATAGATGCATGATATTTTTAGATTCTTATGGTATTACCCAGAGAAATAATTACCTTAAATTTATTTTTATTTTTTCAAAAGAGTCGAAATTGATTAATGCCTGCTCATAGACAGTTCCTATTAATTAGAGTTGTGAAACGGGCACTGTATATCATAGATATCTAATATTGATAAGTTTCTTTTATGTTATAAATCCTGATAGTAATTTTCGGTATTTTCCACTTGATTTTAATTGCAGGATTGAAAAGTTAAAAAAAAATTATTGGTGAATAAAGGGGTTTTCCAATAAGAGCTACCGAGAGTTTTTATGTTTCACTTATCATATAGTAATGTGTTTTGAGGATTAAGTACTGTATTTTTACTATACAGGTTAGTACAAGTACATGGGGCATAAACAATAGAACAACGCAACGTGCTTATATCGTTAAAACTTAATATGAAAATGCATCTTCTGTAGTAAACACATTTCGCAGACTTGGCGATTATTTTGGTCCCCATAATCACTCAACAGAAAAAACAAACTGCAGTATAGTGCATAAGTTTGAGGTTAAGGGTCCGTTAGAGACGTAAAAACACCAGTACGTGCTCATGTAGGCCATTCAATTGACAATATTGTTGCGATTCGTGAAAGTGTGGCTGAATATCCAAAATTCTATTACACACCGTTCGCAGCAATTGAGCTTTACCCATACATACCACAACATGGCGAATTTTAACAAAAGTTTTGGCTCCGCCTATGCCAATCACATGCATTGATGCACGTTTGTTAACTGGGTGCTCGAAAGCGAAAAGATCGTAACGATTTTTCCATGAAGATAATTTTTAGTGATGAAACTCACTTTAAGTGGGTATATTAACAAACAGTACTGCCACATTTTGGGGCAGTGAAAATCCAAAAGGCATCTATAAAAAGCTAATGCACTTGCAACGTGCCACTGTTTGGCAGCGTAATCGGGCCTCACTTTTTTTGCAAATGAAGACTCAAACGCTTATGAGTTTTTGTGGCCTGCTTAAATTGATACGGAAGTAAACAATATGTGGTTTCAACAAGATGGTGCGACATGTCACACCACCCACGAAACTATGGATTTATTGCGAACACATTTCAGAGGGTGAATTTTTTCACGAAACGGTGATGTCAACTAGCTGCCAAGATGGTGCGATTTAACGCCTCTCGATTACTTTCTGTGGGGCTATGTGAACAATCCATGAACCATTCACGATTCGAAAACTGAGGTTGGAGGCATAATTTAAGAGGTTTTACCACAAATGTGTTTGAACGTCATTGCATCTAAAAAGATTGTGTCATGCCAAAAAAGCCGCGGTGGCTATTTAACAGATACCTACTGTTTTTCACATTTAATTGTAATAGATAATATTAAAATTTTCTCATTTACTGTATACAGGGTGTGGCATGTGTAATCTATAAAAATTAAACTACATCTTCCTAACGATATTTGTAATAGAAAACTCTTATACGAAAAAGTTTTTTTTGCTTTTTTGAATAAAATTAAAGTTCAATTATGGATCAAAATATTTTCTCTGGAACTGTCCTGTCCATGTGCTGTACGATGAGTTACGTAGACCAGCTGCGTAAACAAATCGTCGTTGAAAAATAGAAAGATACTTCTCAATTTTTGGGGAATTTTTCAATGCAAAATTACAAACTAAGAAAAATAGGTATTTAACTGGTAACTGGTCTTTTCTTATTATAATAATTAATAGTAATTACTATCTTAAATGCATTGTTGTTACTGCAAAACCACATCCTTAAGCATCGGTAGTTGCCAACTGCAAGCACTAAGCAAACTCCATTAAAATATGGAACAAAATGAAATAAAACTTACCATTTCTAGAGAAAATGTTGAAATTGATCCCCATTAGCGCGGATACAGGCATGGCACAGACGCACCCAATTTTGGCGAATATTTTCCCAAATTCCAGATATTCCCCTAATTGTGTCAGCAGCTTCAAGTATACGGTTTCGCAATTCTTCCACCGTAGCAATTGGAGTATTGTAAACCAATGACTTCAAGTGACTCCAAAGATAAAAGTCCATTGAAGTTAGATCGGGTGACTGAGGTGGCCACGGCACAGGATCAAAGAGTCCAATCCATCGCTGAGGAAACATTTCATTCAAAAGTGTCGTTACTTCTCGAGTATTGTGCAGGGAAGCCCCAAGATAAAACATGCATGCCCGAACTTGTAATGCCACATCGTCCAATAATTCAGGCAACCGGTTTTCCAAAAAGTCAACATATGTTGGTCCATTTAGTTATCCTTCAAAGAAATAGGGACCCACAAGTACATTGCCTATTATGCCAGCCCAAACATTTACCGAGAATCGAAATCGATGTTGAAAATGAGTTTCCCTAACCGCGTTACGATTTTCATCGGCCCATATGTGCATATTATGGAAATTCACTTCATTACGGGTAAATGTCGCCTCATCAATTGCACAAATATAAGCAGGAAAGTCTACTTGATTGGCACATTGCCGTAAAAACCATCTGCAAAAACGCATTCGTTGATCACATTCAGGGGTAAAATCTGTTGAACTGGTTGCAGATGATAGGGGTGCAACAGCTGGCGCCTTAAGATGCGATGTACGGTACGAGATGAGGTTCCTACTTGCTGTGCAAGTTATCAAGTACTAATTGTGGGGTCTTCGTCAAGATTTTCCAACACTATCTTCAACATTAAAGTTCACTTGCTGACCACGTCCTTCTCCTCAAGGAATAACGCATCCCGTATCGCAGCCGCTGAATGCACTGTAGGATTGTGAATAATGAATTCAATGCAAATACAAAATCAGTTGACTGCACAAATTTTTTGACAATGTAACTTAACCTTTTATTATTAGTAGTATTAGATTATACCGACTTAAATTATAAGGTTGCATCTCGGGTCGCATAAAAACATTTCCAAAGTTTTTAATAAATAACACAGCGTTGACCTTCAATTTCGTTAAATAAATGAACTTTAATTTACAAAAAAAACGCGAAGATAGCACTTTTTCGTATAAGACTTTTTTATTACAAATATCATCAGGATGTAGTTTAATTTTTATAGATTATACACACTACACTGTATTTTATTTACTAATAAAATTCGGTAGCTCTTTCTGAAAAACCCTTTATTTTTTAATATTCTTTCACTGTCTACCCCAATTCAAAATGTGTAGGAAGTTATTGCTACTTTTTATTTTATTTTTTTATTGATTAACGGACGATTTTTCTGCCTTGCTGTTGTGTTGATCCGACCATTGTGTTTTATTAACATGGCAATTAATTTTGAAAGAGTCTAAGTGTTTGTGAAAATACCGAAGTGGCTTGGTTAAAACTAACCTATTTAATAAGTGCCTGAACAACATAAGAGGAATTTATATGGCTGTACATTATTATAAAATAAAGGCATTGTGCATGTTGTACAGAATATAAGTAACATTTGCATTATTTTGTACAGTTGATTTAATCGGATTGTGGCACTATCCCAACTAACATTATTTTATAATATTTAATGAAGTGTGTTTTTTTATGTTTTAACACTCGATCATTGCATTAGGTACTTCAGTTGTGGCAAATTGAAGATTTTGACTTCACTTAATTTTTTTACTTTTTAATCTGATACCTTTAATTTGCTGCTTTCAAGATCATTTATTTATTTTAAGGATGCCATTTACTAAAAACACTATAAATGTGCAACATTACCTCATTTACATCTAATTTTGCAAAGAGAATCTTCAAGTCATTCACATTTCTCTATTTTAAATAATGTAATGAATCTTAAAAAATATCGTGCACAATTTTTGCCTCGTTTTTACAGTGTTCGGAAACTAAGAGGAAAATATTTAAATTATATTTTTTCAATATAACCATTTCTTTCAAATTTGGATATGGTACGAAAAAATCAGAATTAAAAAAATATAGTAAACAATTTTTAGATTTATTTTTACGGAAACTGAAATCAAATTATTTAGAGAATGAGCTTTCAATAAAGTATTTTCTTTATAAATGTCTTACATGGTAAGAAGAAAACATATTTCTAAAACTCTAAAGCGATAAATGGCCTTATTGACTAGAAAATTGATTGTACATTTTTATTTGTAGTTTTCCAAAAAATTAAATAATGTTAGACGGTATTAAAAAGTCTGACAAAACTTTCCAATTTGTTATAGAGTTTATAGAGTAAGTAATTTTTATATAATTGTTGAGTGTAAATATGTTTATTAAAATATTTCGCATTATTTCAGTATGCGGTTTTTCTCATAGTTTCCAGACTGAATATTCTCAAAAATTGTTCAGAAAATTTAAGTGCGCAATTTTGTTTTGTAAATGGCATTATGATATTTATTTTAATATTTAAGGACTTAAATTAACAAAATGGTGTTGATTCAAATTTTAAAATAATTCTTTGATACTATTTTTTTAAATACAGTGGTAAATTTTTTAATGCCTTTAAATTTTTCAAAGAACAAACTTTTTATTGGTCTGTAGAGAAAGTTGAAGTTTTTATGTATCACTAAAGTCATTTTTCAAAATACAGTATAAAACTTAAATATGCATATATTTTAAACAGTTTACTGTGTAGATCATAGAACATGTTATTAATAGCTTTTTGCAATAAAAATTGGGAATGATGAACTCACTTTTAATAGTACATTGTGTAACGAGTGGGGAAAAGTTGCACATACTATTTTCTATCACAAGTGCGAGTCGTTATGAGACCTATAGCATAGGGGGTGCACGGAAAGTGCTAGATAGTACAACAGCGTGATGTTATTTTCATAGCGCAACGCTGGAGCTATCTAACACTTTCCGTGCACCTAACCCCCTACACTATAGGTCCCATAGCGAGTGCGCGTGATAGAAAATAAATTACATGATTTTTTTATAAAAAAAACTTGTTGAGAACCGCTGACTGCACACTGGTACGTATGCCAGGAATATCACACTGGTATTATACAACTCTTAAATATTAATTTTTTATACAAATACGATTAAAAAGATTAAATATATTTTTTTAATAAGCATCTTATGAAATGTGTAGGTACTTCAAAACCAAATTTGTGCAAATTTTGCCATATAACTTTAAAATTTTCTATATTACCATAATAACATCCCCAGTAGCACAAGATATGGCGTCAAAATCAAAATCAAAATAGGAATATTCGTTATTTGTCTAATACAATCTATTCTTTAAATTAAAGTTTGCCGTAATTAGAATTATGTTGTTACTACTAAAACCAGTGATTTTTAGTTTTCAGTCAATTGCCTGTTCTAAATTAATTACTTGCAGTGTACTATGAGTAGTTATGTACATGTGGATAAAAAGAATGACAAATTAAGTGGATAGGATGTTGACTAAACTGTTTTTGTAGTGATTATCGTTTTATATTTTTCGATAATTTGGTGTTTCTTTGTTAAATTCATTTTTTAGTAGTTTAATGGATTAGCTTTTTAAACGGTGCAATTTTGAAATTTGTGTTAGTATTTATCTTGCCGATATTGTTTTTAATTTATCGAATAGGTTTTTTTTTATTATGAATTTAAGATTTGGGTGAAGAATGAAGATTATGCATAAATTAATTATAATTTATTCTTAAAACTAGTTATTATTTTTTTTTAGCAGAGTCCAACACAGTGCATTGAGGTAAGACATAATCTAGAGAGAGTATGAAACTAAAAAATTGAGGTCCTGACATTGACTTGGCAAATTTGAAATTCTTAAAGCCCTGGCGTAAATTATGTCCTTTCATGCAGACAGTGGTCCTCATAATGTAAATGTAAATTGAAATAATTATTTCTGTTAAATATTTGTAATTTTGAAAAATGACTTTTTAAAAGTTAAATGACAGTTAAGATATATGTACACTGAACGCAAGATAAAGGTTTCCAACCTAAAAGGCATACTACTTTTAAAGGAGCGAGCCGGTGGACTATTAATAGAAATTTTGGGAGGCATCAATAATTAGGGGCGTCATTTTTTTTTTGTGTAGGCACATCTGTAAGGACACAACAAAATATTGCAGGCCTAAAGTATATGCATTATAAAAAGAGAAGAGTATACAGGTTTTGAAATTATTTTGCCTTGCCACATTATTTTTCTTGTCCCTGAAAAAATTAATATTTTGAAATAAGTATTTGTGTCATATTCTGCAGAAAGTAGGTAGGTAGGTCATGAAGACAACAAAATAAAAAAATATTGTAAACTACAGTTTTATTATAACTTATATAGTTTCGGGAGGAAAGGGAAATATTTTAAGGACGTGTTCTGGAAGTAAAAATAAGTGTATAAGTTCATTACATTTTGGGTCCGGAAATGTTTCCTTTCTGAGATAGATGTCGAAAGAAATTTAAAATTAGGTTTTTTCTAAATAAATAAATTGTCCTGGCAGTGTCGTAGGAGCTAAATAAAATTCAAAATATAAAAAAGTAAATAAATTTGTATCTGTCTAAAAAACAAACGTAAAAAAAATTCGAAGGCAACTTTTCATTATTTTAAATAATCAATCGAATAGTATAGAAAAAATTTTTTTTTAGTTTTGTTACATCATTAAAATTAACGATTAAAAATTTGAAATTGTTATAACTTTCTTATTAAAAATTATATATATTTCTCTGAAAAGAAAAGTTACATTTTTTAGAGTAGATTGAAAAAAAATTACAAAATTTATTATATTAATAATAATCTTCCCTTAACTTCAAGCCTCCATAACTCTGTTAATTTTTAATAGTACAAGAAAAAGTCAAGAGGCCATTTTTATGTAGAATTATATGTTTTACAACTTTTATAAGAAACAACTGATTACATTGCGGGCACCTATACAGTGTTCATTAATGGCGTACAGAAAATCCAGAGGCCCATTCTGTGGCTAAAATTAAATAAATTTTGTTGCACACACTTAGGCTCTTAAGGATGCCGTTTCCAAGTTGCAGGGTTTTCAATATTAAAAAAAAAAATAATAAAATTTTTAATTTTCTTAAATCCATTCAATCTAACTATTCGTAAGTAGGTAGTAGACATTTCGCAAGATTTATTAGCTAAGATGAATCGATTTTTCTATTGTAATGTAAATACAACTCTTTTAATAGAAACAAGATAATAAAAAATGCATACGGGGTCTGCTATAAGAGTTTGCCGATTAGTCCCATTTTAAAAATGCCAATCTACCAGTTTTTGTACAAAACTCGTAAAATGTCAAATGTGACGGTAAAATATTGCCACACGAATTTAATGGAAACACCCCATATAGACAAGCGGTTAAGCCATCATATTTCAAACAAAATACGATTCAGATTGGAAACCTTTATCTTGCGTCGAGTGTACAATATAATATTTACCGTATCTATAAAAATTGTATATAAAGAGAAAGTAATTTTGTATACGGTTAATACAAATTTTGTATATATTACATTTACATTGTTGGTACGAGTTGTGTTAAAATATCTATAGAATCCATTTGTTAACAGCAACAGGAACAGGATCCGACAAACTTGTACATAGCCAATTTGCCACCGAACTTCAAGGAATCAGACCTAGACAGCTTGCTGTCAAAATACGGCCAGGTAAAAAACCGCTCGACAACGAACCGATCACATAAAAATATTAAAATTCCCCCTAGGTAATATCAACTCGTATACTCCGCGATTCGTCAGGAGTGTCGAAGGGAGTTGGCTTTGCCAGGATGGAGAGCAAGGAGAAGTGCGAGCACATCATCCAAATGTTCAACGGCAACGCCCTGCAGGGTTGCAAGGATCCCCTTCTCGTTAAGTTCGCGGATGGGGGCAACAAGAAGAAGAATATGTACAAGAATAACGATAACGCCAAGATATGGAGAGACAGCGCAGAGGCCATCACAGCGGTCACTTACGATCCGGCTTCTCTTGCGGCTAACGGCGTCGCCGGACAGCCTATGATGCCTGCTCTGTCTAATTATAGGCATTTCCCAAATCATCAGGTGAGATAACCGCTTCTTTAGGACGTGCCTTATTTTTAAAAATATCGAGTCGAGGGGTCTTCTACTTTGAAGGCTCTTTTTTTGAATGTTTGGAAAATGTTAAACTCTGCATTTTTGCCGAAGCTTTGAGCAAACTGATGTCTTGAAACTTGAAAATCAACTTTTCGTCATTTTTTTTCGACACCGTTAGGTACCGTTTTGGAAGTTCGAGAACGTATTATACGAAAATAATTGTACTCGCAGTTATTTAGGAATGCCTGTCTGGTTTCAGACAGCTGTACCTTTTTGATACATATTCTATTTGACTTTTATAGACGATTTATGAAAAATAATAATCAACAATCTAGAAAACTGCTAAATCTATTAGAAACCACTGAAAAATTAAGCACACTTATAGAACACTATAAACGACAGTTATAAACATTAATAAAATCGCTAATTTCTGTGGTTGGAACTTTTGTAAAATTTATATGGATAATGTGTATTTGTTCCAGTTTTCTCAATATGCGGGAACACAGTGGTACTCACCGTATGTGATGGCGCCACCCCTTCAGCAAGTGGATGATACCTATTCAATGCCAGGACACATGGCTGCCCAATATAAGAGCGACGGTCAAGCACCTAGGGGTATACCGGTCATAATGAATTCTACAGAAGGGACTGTACAATACACAAATATGTTACCTCAGGTAAAACAATTAATTTTTCTGCACTAACACTTTCCGTATTTAGAAATAAAGAAAATTACAAGTGGTGATACTTATTTAAAATCAGTAATTGATTCTAGCCTCATCTCCACATTTGCCTTGTTCCTGTATGAACATTTGATATGATATTCGGACAACTTATCACATACATGGACGAAAAATTTACGTTACTTTTCATTAGTTATATTTGATCTTATATTTGCAAATCAGCTTTTAGGTGATATATGTGGACGGACCGAAAATATTTGTTTACTTGCGTATTCATTCATAAACTCATTCATTCAGTGATGAACAGAATTTACAAATATTCATGTACACAAAATTGTTGAGGGGAAATCAAAAGTTCCATTATAATTAGTCCAGCTCTGCTTGTAAATAGTTTTATCCTTAAAGATTTTATGTGAATATAAAATTAAACTACTTTAATATTCATATATGAACGTTCACTAGCAAATATTTGTTCACGAGAGGTAACAAAAGAGCCTGGCTAAGCTTTGTAAATGCTTGTCCATAAATTCGTAGAGTGGAAATCAGAACCTGAATAATGGGTCTATTTTCACTCGCAAATAATTTCTCTACAGATTTAGGTGATACATAAGAGCAGATGCTATAAGAAATATTCATATATGAACGTTTTCTAGCGAGTATTCATAGAGATTACAAATATTCATAATAATATGTATATGTGTGGAGCAGAAATCAATGGACCCCATATAATCATTTTTCTAAGGATTTTAGATTATGTGTAGTGTAGTCACTCATTTTGACAATATACATACATGAACGTTCATTAACGAATATTTCGTGTAAGCAAGTGTGAAGTAGAAATCAAAGGGCCTGAATAAATCTATGTGCAAATAATAATTTCTCTTAAAATTTGTGATATGTAAAAAAAGTCTGCTTTAACAAATATTCGTACATGAACATTGACTGATGAATATTCTTAGAATTTACAAATATTTGTTCACACGAATATAGAGAGGAAATAAAAAGTCTCATATAATCAGTCTAGCTGTGTCTAAAAGTAGCCATTTCTCTAAAGATTTTAGATGTTTGCTCTGTTTGTAAATAATCAATTTTCAAGAGATATTTTTTTAAGTAAATATTCACTCATTAACATTCACCAACAAATATTTGTCAACACGTGTAAAGAGGAAGTGAAAAGATCTGAATTAGTTGATCTAACTCTGCTCACAAATAATCATTTTTCTAAAGATTTTAAGTGGTATATAAAAACAAATAACTCTAACAAATATTCATACATGAACAATCGCTAACAAATATTCATAGATTTGACAAATATTCACCTTCATATGTTCAAAGCGTAAATCAAAGGGCCCGAATAATTGACCAAGCTCTGCTTGTAAATAATAATTTCCCTACAGATTTTTTAGGTAAAACAAAATTGCTTTAATAAATATTCATAAGTGAACGTTCACTAGCGAATATTCTTTTCCATAAAATGTTCAGTGGAAATCACTCTGTTGACAAATAGTCATACATGAACTTTCAGTAACAAATATTCATAGAACTCATAAAAATTCATTTATATAACTGCAGAACCAGGGCACATGTCGATAAAACTAAGAGAAACATTTTTGCAAATTCTATATATTACAAAAGTGTACAGGCTGGTCCATTTTCGATGGGAATTCAGGGTATTTCAGAAACTACTAAAGATATGATAAATCTGACACGACGTTCTCGAGCTCGATTTTCACGGCAAACTCGACTGTCAGATCGGAAATTTGCCATCTTCATTTGTTTCTGAGTTACAGGGCGTTTCTCGTTACTGTCTCATTGTTTAACATGTCTGTATCTCAGCTGTTAAATCAGTTAGAGTTAAAGTGAAAACTGCTCAAGACTAATTCTTTAGCGTAGAATTGAATGCCGGTATTAGATTTTTAGTAGATCTTAAGATTTCGGAGTTATGACCCAAAGTTAGATTTTTTTAAACGGAAATCGTAGGTGACCACGGCCTAAAAAAATAGAGATTTTTTTTCGCATTTTAGCAATATATCACATGCTATAGTTATTTTTACAAACACGGGAGATACGGGGTGTTTTATATATAAATTATATATTTTTTTCCTTTTTAATATGAAAATACAGATAAAACTATAATTCTCACTTTTACAAAAGTCATATCTGTTGTAAAAATATGACATGTACTTTAAATGCACAACATATACTCGTGTGATAATATAATACTAACGAAATTTTAGGAGATACGTAGATAGGAACAAACGGACCGATCAGATGGCCAGCTAGGTTACCTGATTTGAGTCCGTTGGACTTTTTCCTTAGGGGTTTTCTAAAAGGCATTATATTTAAAATTCCTTTTAATAATATTTTAAATATACATTTAATGAATGTTACCCGAAGCGTTGCCAGAAGATGCATGAAATGTGTGACAGTTGAGGGACGGCAATTTGAACATTTAGCTATCATTTTTGAAAGTTTTTATTGATGTAGGTACTTATTATTGTTTAATTTACGTTTAATATTGTAACTTCAGTTGAAGTGGAATAAAAATTTGAAAACTCTGCCTTTCCTTATCTGTAATATATATTTTAATTAAACGTCATATTTTTACAACAGATATGAGTTTTGTAAAAGTAAGAATTATAGTTTTGTATGTATTTTCATAGCCAGCCATATTAAAATGTAAAAAAGGATCGAATTTATATATAAAACACCCTGTATCTTCTGTGTTTGGAAAAATAACTATAGCATGTGATATATTGCTGAAAAGCAAAAAAAATCGCAATTTTTTTAGGTTATGACCAGCTATGATTTCCATTTAAAAAAATATAACTGGGTCATAACTCCTGAATCTTAAGACCTACTAAAAATCTAATACCGGCATTCGATTCTACACCAAAGAATTAGTCTTGAGCAGTTTTCACTTTAACTCTAACTTATTTAACAGCTGAGATACAGACATGTTCAAAAGTGTCACAATAACGAGAAACGCCCTGTAACTCAGAAACAAATGAAGATAGCAAATTTCTGGTTTGACAGACGAGTTTGCCATGAAAATCGAGCTTGAGAACGTGGTGTCAGATTTATCATATCTTTAGTAGTTTCTGAGATACCCTGAAATCCCATCGAAAATGGACCAGTCTGTACATTTGGTTTACAAAAATATTTGAATTAAGAACAAATTACCTTATGATGTAAATAAGTATAAATGAATTAACCTTGTGCTATAAATTTTGAAAATAAATAAACAGGCTAATACTTCCTTTATAAAATCGATTACATAATTTTATGTTGAATATTATACAGTGTCCACAAATTTCACCGACGACGATAAATAAATACGATCTACGAAAAAAAAATTAAATAAAAAATTGTTGGTTTTTGAGTTACAAGCCTTCAAAGTTGTCAAAAATAAAACTAATTTAATTAATAACTTCATAACACTTTTGCCGATCGCTGATTTGGGACATTTATTTGGACTATTATGGCGTATTATTTCTTAAAACTAGTCAAATCAATGTACTGGATGATAGTTTTCTCCGGTTACCTCTCCCTTTTAGAAGTCAAAATGTTTACAGTGGTCGTATTTTTTAAAAACGGGCAGCCACATTGAATAAAAAAATATTGTCATGAGAAAATCGCCTATAGAAAGCCATTCCTGAAAAAAAATGGCATTATTTGCAGGTCTGTATGTTTCGGTTTGCGTAGCAGTGTCACGAATTTAAAACTTTGAGTTCAGTAGGCAATGAAAACAAGATGTTGATTGTTGCGGCTATCAAGTAATGTCATTATTGTCCTGTTTCTTTAGGATTCTTATCACACCACAAATACAAATGTATGTAAAACTAATGTTCACAGAACTTTAAAAAAGCAACTTCTTTGGACATTTTATTTAACTCGTGCTCAAGAACTTGAAAATTTAGATCCTAACGCACATTTACAATTTTGCTGCTGCTTAGTGAATGGCTTCGCAGAAAATAATAATTTGCTTAAAATTGTTTTGTACTGACGAATCTGGTTTTACAAGGAATGGAGTTGTAAATTTTCATAATTTGTATGTGTGGAGTGATGAGAATCCTAAAGAAACACTACAATAGTGACATTACCTGATAGCCACAGCAATCCACATCTTGTTTTGATCGCCTACTGAACTCAAAGTTTTAAATTTGTGACATTGCTACGCAAACCGAAACATACAGACCTGCAAATAATTCCATTTTTCTAAAGAATGGCTTTCTGTAGGCGATTTTCTCAAGAGATAATATTTTTTTTTTAAATAAAACCACCGTTTCAATGTTGCTGCCCGTATTAAAAGAATACGACCACTGTAAAGAAATAATACACTATAATAGTCCAAATAAATGTGCCAAATTTTAAGGTGATCGGTAAAAGGGTTATGAAGTTATTAATAAAATTAACTTTTATTTTTAACAACATTGAAGGCCTGTAACTCAAAAACCAAAAAGATTTTATTTAACTTTTTTTTCGTAGATCGTATTTAATTATCGTCGTGAATATGCAGTCAAACGTTGTCGGTAAAATTTGCAGACACTCTGTATTAAGATGAACAGTATTGACATTAGGTAAATTAATTGCAGATCGCAACGCAAATGGGGGCGATGCAAATAGGTACAGGGTCCTATATTTCTCCCGCGTACCCGTACTACAATCACCCATCGATAATCCACGCTATTCCCGTGGATTCGGAGCACACCTCTAACGCGGCGAGCCCAGAGGATCCCTATAGCTACCAAGCACCCCCAAAGTAAGCTTACTAAGGAAACGATGCTGGACAAATTGGAAAATTTGAAAAATGGACATCCCGTTTGAAAGTTGCCACACGTTTTAATTAACATTTTTTAGATTAAAGAAGCATTGCAAATGCTTATAGTTTTGTAGATTATAGCTATTTGTGAAGGTAAGACTCTTTGGCAATTTTTAAATTGGGTAGATTAGACATTGTTTAGTTACGGAAAAGAAAGTAACTAAGTTGTATATTTTGCTGCTGATTTTTTTTCTGAGTTGATTGTTTTTTATTTTTTCATAACTTATTATTACAAGATTTAAAAAAAAAGGACTGAAACTATGTGTAAAGTAGATATTTTTGATACAGTATGTTCCTAGTTTCAAACTAAATTGTATTGAAAATATGTCTTCTGGAATAACTTTGTATCTGTGTAAGAAACGAGTGAGTCTTAGTTTTAAATGTTTCTGCCAATGACCCGGGGTGGACGGAGGATGGTACGTTTTCCGTGCCGCCCCGCACTGTACATACATTTGAGAGAATGTACTTTCTTACATAGATAAATTTACCAACACATTTATGAAAAAATAGAATAGGAAATGTAGATTTACAAAAATGTAAAAAGTAACGTTGATGCAAAACGACTTTTCTACGTACAGCAGTAAAATGGTGTATTGATCTTCCCAAGCCACAACGGCATAGAATAGGTAAATTAGTATTTTATTTTTTGATGAAGATCTACATAGGAATATAGGTAGTTGTTTAAAAAGCTACGCAAGATTTGCGATAAAAAAACTGCTCACTATAATCAAATAAATTCTTCCTAATGAACATCTTTGAACTTTAACTTCCACTACGAAAAAAATGTCTGCATATATTATTTATTCGTTTGTACACATTTTATATAATTTATTTATTTCGAGTGTTTCACTTCTCGCGCCTGGACACTTTGGCTGAGACGTTTTAACGGAAAAGTGGAGCATGGGATTTTAGAAAATTGGGAAAAACGTATTGGAGTCGTTGCCGAAATTTGGTTCAATGTAAAGGATAAAATTTGTTAACAAAATCCATTATTTTATGTTTTTTTTTTTCTAAAATACCAAAGTTTTATTTATACTCACAATATTCGACACTATTTTTTTTTTAATATTTTCTAAATAGGTTTGAGGTGAAACACAAACTGTATTATATTCTTTATTAATTTCAACATTTTCAAATCACCTTATAATGACATTCCAATGTCTTAAATATATGTATAATTATTAATTTGTTTCTAATTTATTTAAAACAGATTTTTTCGTTTTAAAAAGTTTCCCTATTTTTGTACAGTTATATATATATAGTGCAATTTGTTTTATTTTTTAGATTTATTTATAATTAAAAGTAAAATATATTATGATTGGGATTCTTTTAAAATGGACTGACATTATTATTTATTTAAAAATATCAGTAGATAAACTAAGTTAAATGAAGCTGTGATTCTGTATTTTTTCAGTCATTTATGTATAGTCTTATGTAAGTGTGAGAACTTTGAGGTTTTTTCTTAGTTTATTTACTGCAAACGTATATTTTATTTAATTTACTCGATGAGACATAGCCTTCGAAAATTTTATTCGATACCCGGCCAGCTCTTATCGCCCGCGGTTTTCTGCGCATTCGATACAGAAGAATCCGTTGCCAGATTTACCAAAGGTTTAAATAATTTATTGAAGAAGCGAGAGACCAAATTTTTAGGTGCGCCATCTGTCGTTCATTTCGTTTAGTATTGAGCTCCGCTATCAAAAAACTTGTATGTGCCAAAGTAGAGTTTTCTTTCAATTGCCTGCCGATTTAAAAAAAATTACTTATCATTCTTATTGTAGATACAATTTGCAGCGTTATTCAATATTGATACTAAATTAATTGAAATATTGGAAGTAGTTGACAACTTGGGAAAGAAAATACTAGATGGCGCCTCCAATAAAATCTTCATCGCCTGCGCTTCAAGCATAATTAAGACAGATTTCATAGGAGAGTCGCCATCTAGTATTTTCTTTCCCAAGTTTAACTGTTATACACGGCTATTACTAATAGATATATAAAAACCAAAACAAATTTTTCTTCAGCTACGTTTTTTGGTATATAAAATTTTTCTGAAAACGTTTTCGTGCGAAAATTTAGCGAACTAAAGAAAATTGCATTTATTCGTCTCGCCTTAATAAATTATTTAACTTTGTTTGGCAAGACATTTATTTTGGTCCACGCGAACGGTTCTGTGTGACCGAGTTTGTTATAATTTATGAAATTGTTGCATTGTTTGAGAGGTTTATTGTCGTAGAAGGTCGCGGGTGATAATCGGCTCCGCGGCCGGGTAATTTTGCATGGAACTTCACGTTAAGAAATCGTGCCTTTTCAGATTGTCCACAGGGATATACTGAAAATATTTTAATATATTTTTTTAACTCGGTGTATTCTTAAAAAAAAACCGATAACCAAATTTTTAACTTATAGTTGTTTATGTGTTATAGACAGTTTATAAGGTTTTTTACTTTCCTTTTAGGATTGTGGAGGTCAGGGTAGATTCCAAAAGGCACAATATAACTACTGCTATTGCAGAGTGTCTTTAACCCTCCATCCAAAAATTATTTTGTGTGTTACATAGCTAACAATTTTCTGATGTATTTCTCCTGCTTTACACCCCTGTCAAGGGATAAGGAGAAACCAAAACTATAGAATCCTTTTGTTGTATATAAACAGCTTCGTGTGGCGGAACTATTTAAAAAAGGACAATAACAATTAATAAAATCAAGTGTAACATTACTTGTACAGCGGTCTGTAAAGTAACAGTGACACAAATTCAATAAAAAGTTATAATTTCTAACTGGCTAATGTAGTTCGACAACCAATCAAATTTAGGAACGAAAATAATATGTGGCAACCCTGCCATAAAATTCCTGCCATCTATGAACAAGGGTGAAAGGGATTTTATGGAAGTGCCGCCCTCTAGTATCTCCATTCCTAACTTTGTTAGGTTGTTTAGCAATATTATAACACCGCTTGGCCGTAAGCGACAAGAAACTTCAATCAAATTAGTATATATACTGCTTTCCTGAAAACATACTCAATTAAAGTTTGTGTGCAATCAATAACGATAAACGGGTGACTTCGCTACGATGTTAACAATTTTATCATATTTTCAGTAACGGACCTACAATACCTTTTTTAAAACATTTAATTACTTGTGTTTAAAAATTAAGAAAGTGTTTACTCAAAAACTTGGCAATCGAGATTTATTTTCTGAACCCTTATCGAACTGATGTGTTACTTTACGGGAGCGTTGTACAATTTTATGAACAATATTTCTCGTAGCTCGGATTTTGTTGCAAAAAAGTAAATAAGTTTTTAATAAAACAATTTGTTTCAAGTTTGGATTAAAAGTCAGGCGATCCAGGTGTTTATATAAAACAAAATCATGATATATAGCTGAAACCAAATATTATATCGACAACATTACTTTGTGAAGTTTTTACACAGTTAACTGATAGTATCAGTTTTATTTTCTTATACCACAGCATATTTAATGGTATAAACTATTTTTAGACCATAAATTATCGAAGATTCGATCAGCGACTACCTATTAATAAGTCACGGTTGGAAATATTTCCAATTTGTAAAAAGCAAAAAGCATTTAGTTAAGGATAGCTTTTAGCGAGTAGGATAGATTCTAGTTTTAGGGTTAGCTTAGGTAGATTTAAGTTAAAAACTAAGTAGATTAGGTTAGGCAATAAGAGTAATTTAAGGTTTGTTTTGGCTGAAATATCTTTGCGGTTTTTAGTTAGTGTTTATATTATATAGATATATTTAAAACTGGGAGTTTGGTCATGTTTCAGTGCAATATCCGGTTTTTGATTTGTTTTTTGGAAAATGGCCAATTTTCGAGTAGCGTTTTAGTCATGGAGGTGCACCGAATTATATTTCAGCCGAAAGAGGACAAAAAAGTTAGTATAACTAAATGTTTTTTATTGTTAATAAGTTTACAGTGTATGTTTTTGTTTTCTTTCTTTTTATATTGTAAGTCTTTTGTGTTGGTAAAATATACTGTATTTGTCCATATTGTTGTTTCATTCACTATTTCGTACATCTGGTCATTTCCTCAAGAACTTTTTTGGCGTTTGATACAATATATTTCTTATTAGATTAACTTATTCCTTACATAAAAATCGTCACTGAAAAAAAAAACAGTGCCATTTGACTTCTTCAGTTAAGTGAGTGATTCCACTACTATCGCAGTTACTTACATGAGGAGTTCAATATATATGGTGATTCAGAACTTATTCAAAAAAAATTTTGAATTCACAGGGGACTTAAAAATACAATTTTGTAAAGAAAAAATCAAAAAGGGCAATTTGAAAAAGATTTAAAAATACACTTCTGCACGGCACTGGAAACTGGTCCACTATAAAACTTGACCGCTCACAATGCGAACATCATGGACAAAAACTTGAAGACAAGACAAGCTATGCGCATGTGTTATCAATCACCAAATTTGTATCATGCTAAAGTCAATAGTTTAGAGCCTAAATAAAAATAACTTAACTGCATTTTGACTTGAATTTTTTATATCGAGTACCGGAACCAGGACACCCTGTATATAGGGTGGTCCAAATTTTAATAGACAAACTTCGAAAAAGTACTATACAAAAATTAACATCACTGCTCTATGAACTATGAACAAGCTCAGAAAGCTACCATTTACGAGAAACAGGGTGTTGAAATTAATAAAAATAAAACAATTTTTTTAAATATCTGTAAAATCGCTTCATCAAATATATCCAAATTTGGTACACATTTTTTTTCAAATATTTCTCCTAGTTCTGTATGCACACAGTCCAAATTCAAAATCCAGTGGCGGAGAAACAAGGATATCGTTTCCTTATTCAAAATAAAACTTCTACGCCACTGAATTAATTGTTAATATTCCAGGGTAAGAGGAGGTCCCGCAAAGCGCCTTCATCGGTCATGCTTGTGGTTGGGGTCAGAGACAACCCTGGGTTGTCTGTGGTCGGGCTAGACGATGGACGGGGCCCACCTTCACGACGCGCGCGCCATTATTCCATGGCTAGAAATTGGCCTCAATGATTTGGGATCGAGGGGGATTATCCCTCTTTATCCTGCCTCATCTCGTGTAGGCCTGGACAGCCTTCGTAGGTGGGCCCCATCCGTCGTCTACCCCGACCGCAAAAGCGGCCGATGTAGGCGCTTGGTGGGACCTCCTTTTGTCCTGGCTGGGCCCCGCCGGCTAGGGCCCTTTCTTCTTGCGCTCTTCTTGCTTCGCCGGCTCGTCTGTGTAAACCCCGGGGGTAGTGTCATGTTTATGTGTGGTATGGTTGGGTAGGGTAGTGCGGCTATGCAGCCTGGGATGCGCTTTGCTAAGGTGGCCCTTAGGCTAGCGCGAGAAGGGAGAGGTAAAGAGGGTATATGGAGGGGTGTGTATGTGTGTGTTTGTGTCGTTGTCTTCGTTTCTCGATCCTGGCGGTTTCTGAAACAGAAAAGGTTAGCGGGCGGGGGGCGGGGGATGTTGTTGGGGTCGTCACCCAGGGTCAAAAAGTTGTTGTCTAGGTCTTTTGTGTTTGTCGGTCACGTCGGGTACGTAGTCAACGGCTTGCCTGAGGAGGGGATTGTCATGTCTAGCGGCCACGTCAAACCGTTTCTCCGCGTTTTATCTTATTTTGCCCGTGTAGCGTTTGTGTATTGTAAGTCTCGTAATATGTCAGTGTTTCTTACGTACCAGGGCGCGTCGGTGGCCGTGCGGAGAGCTATGTGTTCCACAGCCTGTAATGACTTTAAGTGGTTCTTCACGACGCTGCCCAGGCCTACAGAGATAAGGTAGAACATAAAGGGATAGTCTCCCTCGGTCCAAATTATCGAGGTCACGCTTAACGCCAAAAATAACGGCGCGTGCTGTTGCGGCTACAGCCTAGTCTACTTGTCTGGTATCATAACCACAGCCTACAGAATCTATGACTTAGACCCACCTTAGACCGTGTTCTTTTAATCACCGTTTTGATGTCATTCCATATGTTTTATGAGTCCGTCCATATAATTTCGGTTGGATTCATCGAGCATATACTAGTTATACTACTGGTGATAAAGGCCATTGCGAAAATTGTGGCTGAATGTGCGAGAGAGACAGACAGTATTTCAGTACATGCTGTCTCATTCTTCGCTTCAATGACGGAATACAATGAGCGCAGCATTAATTTCCAACCAATGGCGTGCGTGCTAGAGTGAGATAGCATTTCCTGAGATATTGTCCGTGTCTCTCGCACACTCAGCCACACTTTTCGCAATGGCATGCTACCTTCAGTAGATGCTCGAAGCTCGAAGGTTGGATTAAACAATCCTAATTACTGAGTAAAAGAAGAGATTGATTGAAAATACAGACTTTTGAGTATATATAGAAGTCTGTGATTGAAAACCACTAAGGTTTTCGGAAACTACAGTTTGAGATCAGATGGATCACTAACGTCTATTCCCGATTTTAAGAAGTATTTTTCCAGTTAAAAAGAAATATCCAATTTCTGATAGCTGTTTTTAACATTAAAATATTGTTAACAAACTTTTTCAAAAACTTTTTACATGAACTGGTTTATTTGATAAAGAGATCAGTAATCATAATGATCGGGTTAACACGATCACAGTTTACGAAAACGGAAAAGACCTATTGATACTGAACTAAATACATATTACGTAGTTTTCTATTCTGGGATTTTACATGTTCAGTTGTCAGTTGTCGTTGCCTTGTCGTTGTCAGTTGAAGAAAAATTTGAATCGTTTGTTATTCTTTAAATATATTTGCCAATTTAGAAGTAAATTTTGATATTTATATTAATTTCATATATAGGTATGTTATTTTGTTATTTAAATGCATTCAATTTATTAGATCAAAAACTTTCCATTTGAATGGCTGACGAAAAGAAAAGGATATTAGTGCTGCAAAATGTGGTTTTAGACACAAATAACATTTTACAAGACAAAATGAATTGCAACAAAGATGGTCTAAATTCTCATGATAATAATTCTATTCCAAATGTCAGAAAGCGCAGACTTACCGCTAGTACTTATTTATTTGATGAAGAACCAGTTTTTTCTGATTCCGATGACGAAGAAAAATACTGTAAGAACGTTTTAGCAACTCAAAACTGTTTCAACTTTCCAAATAAAACTTCTGAAAAGCTGGATGCAGAATTTCGATGTAACTTATCTCCAGATGATTTAAAAATAATAGAAGTTATTAACGAGGTTATTAAAGAATGTGCATGTGTTAATGTTGGTAAGTTAATATAACAAAAATTAATTTTTTTTATCTTATTGGCTCTTGGTTAAAGTTAAAATTGTAGCCAAATTTTTTATAATTTTGAGTAATCATTCAGTCAACATTTCTTTCAGTTCTTGTAATCATTTATTAAACATTTCCTACAGTTCTCGTCAACATTAATTTATTTTAAAGAATGTAATGCTATACTCATTTTTTAATTTGGAATTTTTACAGCGAATGTTAATGATGATTTTAAACAGTTAATAAATTTATGCAAAGAGTTAGAAGTCAAGTATATTGCACCACCAACCTCTGGAAAAATACTTTCGGAAATTGTAGCTGCAAATAATGGGCCCATTGACAATGAAGTTCTTAGTAATAAAGATCTGGTTAGTAAGAATTTGGCAAATATTCAAGAATTAATACCAACACCGGAAGATCAATATTATCAAGTAAATTTTGCACCTTCTAGGTTAGTAACCGTTGAGGTAACAATATATTATGTACTTATAAAATTTTTTTTCAGGAATGGTTGTGCAGGAGCTGAAAATAATTCTTTCTTTTCTCAAATGTTTAGTTTCGACAGTGGCTTTTCCAGTGTTCCTTCCATTACCAAATACATTACTGACAATGAAGAAAAAGAAAATAAAGTAAGAAGGTCTAGTAGAATACGTAAACCTGTCAATATAAACAATTGTAAGTTACGTTTTAAAAATATAAAATATTCAAAAAATAGCTCAATTACCTTTTCAGCTGGGATATTCGTTACTCGAAAATATATAAAATTATTGAATAGAAAGCGAGCACAAAGAAAAACAGAAAACAATGTGAGGAGTAAACAGAAAAATTCATCCAAAAAAACTAATACTACAAATATACTAAAACAGAGAACAGAAAATAAAAGTGTTAGTAATGTTCTTATGGGCAGAAATGAAGAAAAAAATATTAAACAACAAAATTTCATAACCAAATCTATTGCTAGCAATGAAGAAAAAGAAAATGTAGGAAGAAAATCTACTCGGATACCAAAACCTGTCACTATAAAAACTTGTACGTTACATTTAAAAACAAAATATTCAAACAATATAATATCAATTACCTTTTCAGCTGGGATGTTCGTTACTCGTAAAGATTTAAAATTATTGAATAAAAGTCGTCAACGAAGAAAAACAGGAAACATTGTTAGGGTTAAACAAAAAAATTCATCCTCCAAAATAACTAATAGGGGTAAAAATGAAGAAAGAAATACGAAACAACAAAATAAAAACAAATCATCTCTAGCCACAGTAATGAAATTGAAAGAAACAGGTATATCTTATACATAGGTAGCATAATTTTAAATTAAAATTTATATTAATGCTTAACGTGTTTAGTTGGGTTAAAGGACTTCCAGGAAAGTATATTCCATCTGAAAGCATTGTATTTACCATCAAAGCAAGTTAAATCCTTAGCTAGAAACTGGATGAAAAATAAAAGCGTTGAAAAGAACAAATTAGCAGGTATAGCATAACTTAGAGCGGAATTACCTATTTAGTCGGTTTTTAGATTTGTAGTTTCATAAAAAAAAATTGTAAATATAAATTTTTCTCTGCATGAACGAGGCTTAATTTTATTTCATTGATTTGAATTTTTTTAGATGATACTAGGTCAGTTTCAATGCAACATAAAACTAGAAAACTCTATTCTCCACATGAATGGTTACACGCACAAGAATTTATTGATCTTGAAGTGAAAAACTAATTTGACAAATTTCCATTTAACTTTTTTTTTAAATTTTTGTCTACAAATAAATATATTACTTTTTCTTTTTGAAAGAACTGTTTGTGAATATTAATATTTTTATATGTATATAAATAAGAAACTATAATGTTTTCAGTGTCTTTTTATTTTCTTTATTCCTAAATCTTTTTTTGCATTTATTAACTTGTGACATAGTAAATTTTAAGAAATGACTTAACCTATTTACATTACAATAAATTCCTCAATTTATTTGGTCAATTTCAAGTCTACATATTACTGTACTAAATGTACACAATTCCGTTGCAATTTAAAAAAATTTCACAATGTTCTTCAGTGATTACAAATAATTTCTTTATAATTCTAACGGGTGTATCCATAACCATTTAAATTTCCCGCCCTACTATATTCTTTTTGTTTTGTTTTAAGTTCGATGAGCATTTTAACTGGAAGTGGGTTGCGATTCTTGATTGAAGAGCAATGTGTATGCGAATTGATATTTTTATCCCTTTCTTACGATGGTAATTGAGAGAGGCAGGATATGTGACTCGCTCATACGTCGCCGTTCGAATGTTCAGGAATAGAGGTCCTGGAGTATATTTTTTTGTCTTATCGAGTTTATATATGTGCATGCCAATTGCAAATTCAGCCTTTTAATAAAATGCCCAAGTGTTTTATAAATGACTAGGCAAATTATAAAACGATGATCAATTTTTTACAATTTGACTAAAAATTTTAGACATTTTTAATTATGCCTGTCCATAAATTCATTTGAAACTGCACTTGATTAAACGTTGCTTAAAAATGAAATGCATTGCAATTTGTATATGCATATATCTCTATAACTAAGGAAAATATCGAAAACGAACAAGAGTAACTTTTTTATGAAACGAAGGACATTCATTCATATTTTCAATACACAATGTCCGTCCTTTTTATCAAAGCAATAGGGCATAACTGACGCCCTATACAAGCAACACCAAATTTAGTTAAAAATTATTATATGTCGTGTCAAAAAACATTATTGTGCCAATTTTTTTGTTCATACTGTGACAGTTTTCAAAATTATTGAGAAATTCCAAAATAAAATTCAAACTTTGCCACCCTGTATCTTTGAAACCAGCAACATTTGCATAAGGCATATTTTGCTCAATCGACTTATTTTGGCCACCAGTATCTCCAGCTTTGAGATTTCCCAACCTTTTGGAGACACCGTATGTAGTTCATTGCCCAGTCTCTTTCTCTGTCCGTCACTTGCCTACACTGTCGCTGTAAGTGTGGTTCTTCCATGTGGTATATGCTCCAAGATTCCTATGGTGTTGGGTTTACGATTCCCGATTTCGAGGACTGCTTCGACCTGAACGATTTGAGGAACTAGGTGATATAGGAAAGAAATCCGCTTCTGCCTATCGATACAGTTTTGGTATTGCAAGGTTTTGAAAGTATTTGTTTATTTTTACCAATACATATCCTCTTAGTTCACAAAATACTTGACTATCCGCAACTGGCTGCAGTAGAAGTGAAATTAATTTGCCTCAGGAGCTATGCTATACTTCTAGCGATACTCAAGTACACCTTTTATGTTTAAAAATCACTTAAAATGCAATTCTGTTTTGTGGTATAGCAATAATTTTTTATAAAGCGAGATCCTGAAAACAGTTTGTAGTGATTTTCTACATTTTCATGAAATTATATGAATGAAGTTCGACTTCAGTATTTTCTATTTCAATATACCCTATATCTTGGAAATTAAATATTTTTCAACATATACCAGATTAGCTTATGAATATTCTCACATTCATGATTCCACTTACCTCTTATCCTTCCTCAGATTTGTTGACCTGTGCTCAAAATTCAAATCAAATCAAAGAACATAGCTGCAATTATTCCACCCAGCTTCAAGATTTTAAGTAATATCGGGTGTCTTGTAAAAAATCTTATAAGGTGTAACAACTCTCCCATTTAAAAAAACAACAAAAGATTGTAGTTAATGACTAAAAAAGTACTAGCAAGTGACGATATAATTTTTTCTTGTGATAGCTAAATGACCATAATTTTTTATCATTTTCAAATTATATAAATTACATTTTTTTTCTATTGACGTTTTGTTCTACTTATTGCAAATTTCCGAACTGTTTTTGTACTTTATATGATAACTGTCTTTTCATTCTGATTTTTTTTTTCTAATGCTTATATTAATTATTAATTTGTTTAATAGGAACATATATTCTTTGGTATATTATTCAATAAGATAAGATTTTTCTTCTGAATTGTAAAATGATAATTGATAAGTACATACTAATAATACAGAGTGTCCCGAAATTAATACAACAAAATTTGGTCATAGATTCTTAAGACAAATTTTAGGGGACCCGTATTTTTTTCTTTTTCACATGTAGTCCCCTCTTTTGGAGTTACAGACTCCTGAAATCTGCCCCTAAAAATAGTCTCTTAAATCTCAGAACCCTGTTGTACAAGAATCACTAAATTTGGTACACAGGGGTTTTATTACATGTGGAATCTGATAGTGCTACACTTTTTGGTGGGGAACATGACATTGGTCGCAAATTATTTGAATTTTTTTAAAATTATTAGCTGGAAAGCCATTGAATTCAGAAACTTTTTTCTCGATATTTTTTTTGTAAAACGCAATGATTTTGAGGAAAATGGCGAATCATGATAAGCGTTCGATCACATTTTAACATTTTTCTCGAAAACATTGCATTTTACGAAAAAATATGAAAATACAAAAAAGTTTCTAAATTTAATGCCTTTCTAGCAGACTAATAATTTTTAAGAAATTTAAATATGCGACCAAATTTCAAGACAAAGGGGCCTATGAAAAATCGTTTTAAGGGGGTTTCCCGACAAAAAGCGTAGCACCGTCAGATTCCACGTCATAAAACCCCTGTGTACCAAATTTACTGATTTTTGTACAGTAGGGTTCCGAGATATAAAAAACAGATTATTCTTATGGGCGGACTTCAGGGGGCTGTAACTCCGAAAGAGGGGGGCCACTTGGCAAAAATAAAAAATGCGGGTCCCCTAAATTTGTTTTTAACAATATGTGTCCAAATTTTGTTGCATTAATTTTGGGACACCCTGTATTTTTACTTATAAAATTTTTACCGTTATAAAATCAAGAAAAAAATAATTAATTTATCCAATGCATCGTTTTGTTATTTTGCTTAGGCATGTTCAAGAAAAAATTGACACATTCAAAGCGAATGAACTAATTTAAGTCAATAAATTTAAATGATTAATTGAATTTTTGTTTTCCTTTTCCACTTCCCTTCTTGGCTATTTGTATTACATGAGTGTACTGTATTACTATAAACCATATACAGACTGTCTCCTAAAAAAACGCCGCAAGCCATAACTCCGTCAATTATAGTCCGATTTTAAGACAAAAAATTATATAAAATGGCTCTAAATCCACTATAAAGTGAGCCTATTGGAGTGTATTTATTATGATTTTTTTTTTGAAAAGCGGCAGTCTACTTTTTGTTCAAATGGCTATAGATTTTTTTTATTTATTATTGTGCAGATTTCTATTCTGAATATAAAGTTTACTTTTGTGAAACATGTATTACAGAAAAAGCATGAAAATAGTCAATACCGCATTATTAGCGCCCGGTCGCTTAATTGACAACAAACATATTTTGACTAATAAAGTTTGCCTGGAAAACAAAAAATAATACAACAAAGCAGGTAAATGTCATTTTAGCGTTCATGTCCCAGTTTTTTATGCATCACACTCTTTCTGTGTTATATACAATAGGCTATTTATTGAAATAGGCTCAAAAGTGCAAAATATGAGTAATAATCAATTGACGGACATGATTCAATTATACTTTCGGTATAATAAAAATAGTGATGCAGGAGTCTGCCTTTACAGAGAACTATTTCCTCACAGAGAAGTTCCAGAACCACGTAGATTTGTAAGACTTGAAGAAAATTTGAGAAACTATGGTGCTTTTAAGAAACCAAAGCGAGATCACCAATTTAATGAAAACGTCAAGTTCAATGTTCTTCTTAATGCCGAAGAAAACCAAAGAATTTCCATTTGGGATGACATGCAGTATTGAAAAAGCACAAATTGAAGCCATCCTCAAAAAGTACAGGCATTAGAGGAAAACGATTGAGAATGACGGTCACAATTTGTTTCTTTTGTTGTTTTGTGTTTGTTTGTTCTTTGTTTAATGTTATTTCGTGTTTAACTTTGTATAATGGTTTTAAATTGTTTTTCTTTTAATTGATATTCATCGTATTGTTTATTTTTTGTTAACTACATAGTTCTCTTTCGAGTTTTGCTTTACTGTATTATTTCTTGTTTTCCATGGCACAGATGATTAGTTAAAATACATTTGTCAAGAATTAGTGGTCGGGCGCCAAATACGGTATCGACTAATATTTTGTCGTCTTTTCTGTAATAAATGCTTTACAAAAGTAAAGTTCATATACATCGTTGGATTCAGAAAATAAATCTGCACAATAATAAATAACAAAAATAAGCTCTAATAGGATCGCTCTATAGTGTATTTAGAGCCATTTAATTTAATTTTGTGTTTATATAATTTATTTTAACAACCTCTGTATTTGTTCAGAACATAATAGGTTCCGCTCTTTTCATGTCGTTAGCTGTTGATATTTCTTCCACGTGCCTGTAACATTTTTTAAAGGAATAGGAGTTATAAAATGGTCATAGGACACAAATAAAACACTACCTCCAAACAACTTGGTCCGTTAATTGTTTTAACGAACCAAGATGCTTGGAAGTATTCCGTTTACATTTAAGACAACCTTTATTACTGAATGCATACTGGTCATTTTGGTTACAAGTACAGAGCGTAACAACATGTTGTTGTTTAAAAGCACTTACATAACCTAACTTATCCTAGGTGCCCATCTGCACTGTCCGTGTATAAACTGGTAGACACGATTGGACTATAGGCATGAAAATGACCACTCATTATTAAAATTTAGAATAACAAATCATAAAAACAGTGCAGTCGGGTAATAATTTTTTTATTTTCAGTTTATACAGTTTTTTTAATATCTTTTCTACAACATACAATTGAAATCTTATTAATTATAAATATTATTGAAATGTATCTTTATTATACGTTATTTGAGGGGTGTAGTACACATCAGATTTGATTTTCTTAATTTTTTTTTTGTCTAAGTTTGATATCACCGTGACATCGCGGCCTGGTCCCTGAGTTAACCCTCCCAAAATCGACCCCACGAATCGACTTTTTAGAGATTCACACGTATAAATTCAGATCAGACCTAGCTGACATCTGCTTACCCACCCTTTCGTCTGGTATAAATGTCAAAGACACTGTAGCCTATATTTTAAATGATAACGTACATCGCACTTATTTTATTAAGGTCTTGATTTATTTAATTGCATTAAACGATATACATTGTCACCTTCTCACTCTAAATATGATAGTGATGTTTATTAAGGTAGAACAGATGCGATAATTTTTATTATAAAATTGTCAGTGTTATCACATATTTGAATCTGAACCGATAGATAATACATTGTCAACTAAAAGAAAATAAACTCAGCAAACCACCCAAAGATCGAAATTGTTTAAGTTTTCCCTTTTACAAAATATACTTGAACGACTGTTGACAACGTGCAAACAAAATATTGCCTTATTCGAAAGAAACTAGTACTAATTCAAAGGAAAAATCACTGAAATTAATTTAATAACACAACCATAATATAGTGCAGCTATTTGTCAGAATTTGACTCGAGTGGAAACAGTAAAGGAACTTTGGAGTTTTTTAGAGGATTTTCAAGTTAATAAACTGATTGACACAAAAAATTGTTGATTATTACACCTCGTTAACTAATTTCAACAACAAACTCAACATGTACAATAAATAAAAATGCTATAGAATGGAATAATGGTTATCAGGCAATGTTGGACTAGAAGTTACAGGAGGGAACTTGTTTAGGCCATTTGTTACAAAAATCATTGTAAACAACCAAACACTGGATACTAAGAAAAAGTCATGTGATGCTACTTGGTAACAACAAAACGATAATCTCTGTTTACATTTTACGTGAAGCAATTTATTATCTTATCTGTTTTAATTGTTGTTTTCGGCCGAAAATGTTTTCAAAAGTTGATATTCTGTGCTACATCTACTGATATGAATCATAATTCAAATATCGCATTTAGTTATAGGCATCACTGATTGATGTAGTAAATTAATGCCCGTCTGAAGTTACAAATATTTTATTAATACAAACTATGTACGCATTGATCTAAAAATAGTTTTTGGCCATAAATTTAAAATATTTCAAATTAAATTACAATTTTTTGGTTACATCAACAGTAGTACGTCTTGTAAATAGATTTAAAATAAGGTATACCTATTTAAATTTTTTTATATAATTATCCACATATCACAAAAATTGTACATATCACAAATAAATATTTGAGGAATCACACACTGTAGCAAAATAACAAAGAACCTACGTACGGTAAAATGTAAACAAAGTAGTACTAGCAAATTAATACCAAATATTTTCAGAATACATAAAGAAACTTTAAAAGTTAATAATCGTAAACTTAATAATATTCAATATATCGGAAGCATTAACGTAAGCAAAAAATTTATAAATACCTATACACATTCTTAAAAGTAGCATTAAAATAATTAAAACCCAAAAAACCTACCTAACCAAAGCATGCAATACCACAAACTGTTAAGCCAGAGGTTAGTAAAAATCGTAGTCACTGAAGGGGAAACGATATACCCTTAATAGAATAATGTGAATCTGCCGCCTTTTTTCCTCTTTAATACTATGTTTTATCTTAGATATATAATAACACATTTCCTAGCCTATATTTCCTATATTAAGTAATTTACACATATATATACTATGAAATTATAACAATTGTACAAATTCAGCCAATATATACACATATAATATATATATATTGCATTATAAGTTAATATACACAGCAGGTAAGCGTATGCGATCTACGATTCTTTAATCGCAAATCGCTGTGAGCAAAAGTTTTCTAAGCAAAAATTTTGGCACGTTTTAAATCTATAAACTTGATTCCGTCTTTTCATTGTGACCCAAAAGGAAAAATTTTGGTAAAGTTGGACGACTTTAATTTGAATTTGCGTCGTTTTAAATGACCAATTGGCTATTGAGATTGGAGATTCTTGAAGTCGATGCACAGAAAAAAATAAAAGCGCTTACTATTAGAGCACCTTTTCGTATGGACCATGTGTGTTCTCTTGAAATTTTACTTAACCTGTGCATAAGTCTTATATTACGTAATTTCAATACGTTAAAATAATCCCGAACTAAACAGCGCTGTTCGTTTAACGTTACAACAGCACGAGTGTTTACCCGAGGCTTTATTTTAATCACCTGGTAGCCCTACAGTCTTTCTCGCCATTTCATGGCTAACCCAATACCCTAGACTTATTATAATATCTTAAATATACACTAGACAGAGAGCACACTTTTTGTCATTTTAAGGCATTGTTTGTAAAGTAAATCGAATCCCAAGGAAATTTTTGCAATCGTAACAAACTCATAATTCGTTTACAATAGTGGATTACCTTCCTTCATATCGTCATTCTATATTCAACAAAAGAAATTACGCGAATTCTACATAAAACAAATTAAAAATATTTTGATCCAAGTCAGATAGTGAAAATTGAAAAATTTTTATGGAAATTTGGTAGGAATTCACTATGGTAAATACCACCAGAGGTATCTATTTCTCTTAAATTAAGAAAATGCTATGAGTTACGTGACACGTGAAAATAAAAAATGCAAAACTAATCCGTGAAGTGAAATTTGGGCAGCCATATAGTTTGTTGAAATATTTTTGAAAAAGAATTGATATGTGGCGTCTAAACCGAAATAAATAAATAAATAACGCTTACTTAAAGGAATGTATGAAAAATTCAGTTGATTCTGCTTAGCTTAAGTCTTACATCTAACAGTGATAATCCTAAACCTGAGAAAGAGGGCCTAACATCATTTACTACCCCACGACTACCTTATGCTATGCACGCTAGGCTCTGAGTGCCCCGCTGATTAGTAGCTCAAACAGCATTATGGTACATTAACCTACATTAAAACTCTTTGATTATATAGGACATACATAAGTTCAGTAATCTTTTTACAATTGGCAGTTCCCAGCTAGCTTGAATCTCATATCTCGAGATCAAAAAAGTCGATACCTCTACATTAATCCTAGTTCAACGGAACGTCGCCCCACATTACATAAGCAAGTACCAACGGCTAAGCTTTTAGCGTTATAAAAATATCCACCACGATTTAGTTTGTCCTCTAACTTACAAAAAAAGAAATACTTGCTTATGTTGTATGTAAACGTATAATGTAACGATATCGAATAGTTGCAAACAAAACACACTTCACCTCATTATTGTAGGACTATATTACTATCGGTGAGTTTATACATGGTGGGGCTAGACCTTAGTGTTTTTTTTTTTGTTAAATATACATTCAGATCGCCTAAAATGTTAAAACCCTGTCTAAGAGTCAGGCCCTAATTTTTTTCGAATTGCACATATATATAGGCACTTAAGTTTGTGCAGTAACACGCCAAGTTTGGTTAACCCATTGGAAATTCAAAATGCGTGAAACCTTCAATGTTCTAATGATGTTACGAAGAAATCGGTAAGCCATGTTCCTCGAACCAAAATAGATCTAAGTGAATTTTATAAAATTTCAAATTTCATAAAAGTATTAGCGTTACTTTAGGTTGAGAGGTAACATGGGTTTATGTCTTAATACAGAGAATGTTAAATAAAAAATTACAAAATAAATCAGCACAATGGAATAAAAAGCACTAAAAACACTATAAGACTATCACAACCTCTGTTGGAAGATTTTGGCGGAAAATTATAAGTGATAGATTTAAAATTTAAATTTAAAAAAAAAAACAAATATGACACTTTACGTCTTTGGTATTCAGTGACAAGTGTTAAGAGAATGGCAAGAAAATAATGTGCAGTTTACAGACAAATTTGCAGCATAACTATTTCACAGACTGCATCGTACGGACAAGAACAGGAAAGTTAGAAGCTTGGTATTTTAGAATTTAAGTTATTCGATATCTATTTAACTGGAATCATGCTACAAATTGTCGAATCGGGGGATTAAAATAAGTAGAAGTATTACGAGTATCCAGTAAAATAGTATTTAACAACTGCACTTACGATAATTATCCACTAAAAAACGAAAGCGTATGGTATAATACTTGAAAACAAAAAGGAAAAGTATTGCACGTTGTGTAACACAACTTTCTGTAATACTAATTATTGACTAAATGCTGCCACTAATTTAAGTAACATTATTTAAGTAAATTATCTTAACCTATACCCACCAACCATTACGACTTAGATCAGACATTTATTTTTTTTTTTTTCGGAGAGCCAGATTCACATTACCCTTTTAAGAGTTACTTTCAATTGTTCTATAAAAATATTTAAAAAATCTATGGGATTACTTAAGAATTTATTCAGTTTCATAAGGCATCTTGATGTTAATTCAAACTGAATAAATCAAAATTTTAAACAAAGATATTTGAACTACTTTAATACCTCACATATGTTAAAGCTTAGGTCTGTACGACATTTATATGCGAACATGAGACCAAGCAGGTCACGTGTTTTTTTTTAAGATTTATCATTGTTATATAACAATTAGTCAAGAGGCACATCATTTGGTATTATCAAATATTACGGTGAACATTGCGTCTACTTTTACCCTAAAAAAGCGGCAAGCGTGTTGTGTGATTTGATAATTATTATATTTAGATATCTGCTGTTCTGCACAAGTAACGCTCAGAAACGCAGTTAAGAGGCCTGTTCTCGGTGGTAGATGCACTATTTTAAGGAAATCACATGAAATAAAAACGGTTGTTGGAAATTCCGTTATCACGTAGCAATGTGAATTCCTGAACGTTACGTGCGCACCAATTTATTCAAATTCATCGATTTTAGGGAAGGCTATTACACTTTTAAATACAAATGGGTATTTTATTGCCGATTCATAAAAATAATTTTTACACATCTACTTTACATTTACATATAGTCAAGTTATATATTTCTTTTTTGGCAGACTTTAAAGTGACCTTGTGAATGTTTCTATAATTTTAGGAATGTGAACTAGAATGAAAAATTTTGAATATAACGGACAGTCCTAACCTCATGATCGTGATCACGTTGGCGTTAATATTACTGATATGGTTCAAAAAACACAAAAATTTTCTTTTTTTTTTTGTAAATAACACATAGTCAAACTTTGGCATTTTAAAAGTCTTAAATTAATGTTATAACAAACAGCCAGTCATCTGTTTAAGTGTTCTATATATTGCCAACGCATTAATTTGTAGAATCTAAGCGACTATGACAGAAGGGGAAGGTGTTTAGTTAGTCTTGTGATCTTCTGCACGAGTTACTTAAATTCAGGATTTAAGCTCAATAAACAATCTTACACCTACCGAACACCAAAAATTACCCTATACTAAGGCAGATATGCCATCTATTTACCATATATAATGTTCATATAATATAATATTTAATTAATATATAAGATATATATTTTTATATATAGTTCAGTGGCGAATGATTAAATATACTTGAAAACACAAGTGGCACTTAGATCACAAATACTGTAAACCTAAATCAAATACTAATCTTTTCTCTACGTCTCGTCGCTTTTGTATCCATGTTTGAAGAATCGGTATCAATTTTAGTTTGTTTTATTACGTATTCATCTTGGAGAGTCTCGCCTGCACGAATAACATTTTACTTAGTCGTATCCGACACAAGTTTATGTTTAGGTTATCCGATCCGTCCCGACGGGGTCTTGTCAAATGTGTTAAACATAAATTTGTGCCAGATGTGATACAAACATTAGTCGTGACGACGAGACTGAATATTGCTTGTACAAAAAATCAATTTACATTCTTCGTTGCGGTAAGAACTTCAAAGTTAATCGCTTAAACAAAAAGTTAAAAAAAACTCAAATTTCCAGACGTTATTGCACATAAATACATGTCATATAACAAAATAAATAAATGAATAATCTTTATGCCATGTTAGAATCTCACATATTTGAAATGCGAGGATATTCAGTTGGGACCTGGTAACTCCTACAAAGTTCCTCAATTAAAAGGCTCTCCAGCAAAGGCTGCTCTTCAGCAAACAAATTTTATGTACAGACAATATAAATGTTGCGGTAAGCCTGATTCGGGCCACGTGTAGTAGTTATTGTGCAGAAACTAGTGCTATTTTTATTTTAAATATGTCCTCAAAAGCTGAGCATCTTAAACTAATATATTTTACTTTTTTTTGGGTTTTCGATTTATTTTTTTTTCTCTTTAAATAAACAACTCTAAGACTAATTTTCTGAAGGTACACAATATCAGACACAGAATATTTTTTTGAACGATAAATGTTTAATATCTCCGTTTCTGAGTGAGCGATCTTAAACATTTAATGTTCGACCTTTAATGCACACTCCATTTTATATTATATTCATATATAGCTAAATTAGTAAGTAAATCACAATACCACTTTTGGCAGTTGCAGTACTATAAGTCATCGTCGATTTGAGGGTAATGTTTCCACCGCTATTTTAAGTCTATTGCATGGTGCGGAATGAACCGGTTCTAATAATTTCAAATTACACATACAACTGCCTAGCAATTAAATATTTCGTATTTTTTTCAATTTTTCTTTAAAACTTACAGCTATTATTCACCTTATTCAAAAAAATACCCTATAATAATTCCATTAAATAAACAATAATTCTCTATAACTTTTGGTACTGGTTATACTATAAGTATTTAGTCTAATTGTTAGGTGACTTGTACCACTATCATTGCCTTTGTTTGTCTAGTATGGCAGAAAATACAGGTCCTCTATTAAAAATATTAGCAACTTCTGTTTTCTCTCTTTTTAATATCAATATTTGCGATACACACCTAGGGAAAAATCGGAAAGTAAACGCTGCACTTATTTACTCAATGCACCGAAACGCTGCTCGCATGTTTTATTGGCGTTTTTTTTGTTTTTTCACATTCAGAGTGGTTGTCGATAATATAAGAACACACAACATGAAACAATATACCCCTATTACCAAACTCTTAAATACTAATTTAATATCAATACCTAAAGACTATACATATACTATACTAAATTTAAATTGGCAATAAGATACTAGATTTAGAAATTCTATTGGAACTTACAACATGTAGGCTGTTCGAGAGGTCCAAAATAAAGCGTCTTTTTTTTTAAATTAAAGCAGTGACCGTACCTCCCAAAGTAGCCTGTTATTTTGCACCATTTATTACGTTTTCGAAAATGTATCAAGTTATACCACGATTACAAATAATTCGAAACAAGCTAACTATTCCGTAAGAATATAGTAATTTGATATTTGTCATTTTCCTTATTGTTCCATATTTTAATACGATATGACTTAGTTAAAGTAAAGGGCTCCGTTACCGAACGGAAGTACGAGTATAACTTGATATACCACGACCACTTTAAAAGCCATCAAGCTTTTAGAACAAGAGCTTTTTCGAACAAAACGTTTTTTTGTTTATTTTTTTTTTTTCAATTTTATTTTTAAAAATTAAAAAGCCACTTAAGAGTCACAGCACAGTTGTGTACTTAAAAACTGTTAATCAACACGTCAAACCCGCAAAATATCCCAGAAGCTACCAAATTTCTAACTAAAACACGTACGTAAGAGAAACGTTCAATTTCCTACGGTATTTTCAATACTTATATGTAATTTAGAAGCTATGTGTACAAAATTGACTACACAATTTCATGCGGTACATTTCAATTATGAAATTTGGCACCTTAGGAAGAGGCATTTCAAATTTAATATGAAGAACAGGCATCAATTTTTAATTAAAACAAAAAACAAAAAATTATAATAAATGCATCGTCATTAATAATAAAATTGTTAAGATCTCTCTAGTTTTTTCAGTCTTCTTTTTCAACTAGTTCTGTTAAGAATAAAAAGCCGCAAATGGAAATAGTATGTATAAATTAGATTAAAAAAACGACTAGAAAAATACTTTAACGAAAAGCACCGACTGAAAAATTAATTTTGATGGCGACGGCTGTCTCTCGAGCAAAGTTCTCCGCTGTTCGCTAGTAAGTGCCTGTCTGTAAATCAGTTTTTTGTTCACCCTGTGTGTTTAAGAACCCACCGCTGATTCTGTAAAGCTAACACGTCAACATAATAAATATTACAACTTAATCTAGATATCTCCATTTGCTGGTGTATTGCGATGCCCGTTTACACATTAAAAAGATGCCAGTTATTTGAAATCCATTCGTTTTCTCACTCATACACTGTTAGCTATAGAAGAATCGATATCTTATGAACACCACGATAACACGACGTGATTGTACGTTCCGACCGGGCCTATGCCCGTTAGAACAGTAATCACAGTTTATGGACTAATAATAACATATCCAAAAGATCTATGGCTAACATACAGTACACAGAAAACAGTAATATGATAAACTTTAATAATTAGAACGATATATATTATCCGCTATTATTATATTGTGGTTATTACTAAATTTATTTAAGAAATACTCATACAGCGTGCAGTCTAAAACTGATTGTGTGGTGTTATTCCAGCGGACTTCCAAATTATTTTTCGAAACCGCTTTTTATTCATAACAACATTACATAAACGATTAATTCTTTTTTTTTTTTGTATGTGTAATTTTATATGATATATAAGGAATCAGAGATCACAGGTTATGTGGGGTTAACAAGTTCCGCCTTCACGACACATATCCACAAGAAAAACGTTTTGCGTCAAAGAATCGAACCGATCCAACGGAGGAATTGAACACTCGGATATGTGTAATGAACGGACATACCACACTGGGAAACAAACACATACAAACAACTTAGGTACGTTAAATCATTAAAACAACGTTAATATACTTATTGTTAATATATAGGAAAATATCTAATATGAGAGAACGAATTTATACATACTTAAATTAAATACGCGAACTAATAATGAGTTTGGTCGGTCGCATATACATATATATATAATTTATATATATCATATATTTTAAATCTTGCTGATAGGGACTAGTTGGGTTACGTTTTAGATGTCACATTAAGTGCGTTAATAACTTGAGCGTGGTACCAATGGAAAACTATAAACGCCTCACAGTCATCGTATCGAATCGGAATTACTAAGTGTTGACACAACAGTTTCTGATTAAGTTTCATCGTTAATACTACAATATGTTTTTTTTTCAGTTTTAGGAGACGGACCCACAAATATACACACAAATTAAATGGCAACTTCAAACAATTGAAAAAAAAAAAAAAAAATTATCGATCTCAAAATTTCAAACTAATATAATCGTGTACATTTGCAGAACTCCATTTACGTTAATGATAATAACTAGAAATAAACAAAACATATTCTTAAAACAACAACTATTAAATCACCATAAAAATTAAAATAGAAATACATTTACAAATATGTAACAATAAAAAAAAAAGTTAAATAATACAATAAATATCATCAATCAATTTTTTATAGACAATTATCCTTATTTGTTTAATAGCATTCATAAAAACATTAAAAACGTATAATAAAAACTTTTGATCAGATTGTAAAGTTATCAACACTTGAAATTAATGTTTTGGTATATATCAATTTACATGGACTCACCGCCTAGCAAGTCGTTGGGAAGAAAAGAATTTAGGCTGGATGGAGTGCCCCTCGCCGGGTCAGCCGTGTCTAAGGCGGGCGTGGCCCACAGACTAGCTGTTGTCGCGTTATTGGGCCAACCTGTGCTCCAGGTGTCGGCCCCTGCGGGCTGTTTGCTGGAGCCTCTCCATGCTCCGGACGAGCCGCTCTGTTGACTAGCGACTTGCTGTAGGAGGGTGCTAGCGTCCCAGTCGGTCGGGTTCTCAGCTAAGATAGTAGTGTTACCCAAAACACAGTTATTCAAGGCAGTTTGAGCCTGAAATTAAAATGTTCGGTCAATGTCCTCCGCCACCACAAATAAATATTTAGGAATAGAATTCAAATTTTTCGTCCATATAAAATTCATTCGTAATAAAAAACAATATGTTGCTTTTTTTACAGATCCTACATAAATGATTACAACCAATCATTTTGTTTGGAACAGTAATTTTATTTCGTTTGTGTTGGCAACTGAATTTTGGTAAAATTAAAAATGATTAAAATAATAAGATCAAGGTTACATTAAAACACAACATTCTGTTTCACCAGCTATGATTGGTGTAATTTTTCGCAAACTTCTATTCAACCAATCAGCAATAGCATTATCTTGAGCGTAGACGTAACGGTTTGTCATTGTTCATTGTAAACGAATCATTAATATTGGTGATGCCAAGATTTAGGCCACGACTTTTCATCGGGCAGGTGAATTCATCGGGTTAGGGAAAAAACGTGCATCCTTGTACACAAAGACAATATATTCTCAGGTTTTCAATGTTCTCTCTACACCTATGCTGTTTAATACCAGTCGCAAACCCGGTGCAGTCAACATGCTCTCATAAGCTACTACAGCCCACCGACCATTTCCCTACCCTGCGTAGACCAGGCCCCATCGAGGGAAACCGATGCGTACACGGTGACCAGCCAGTCACCGTGCGGTCACACGGTGTGTTAACATACTTCTATAACAATCAATATTCCCCGATCGACCGTATGATCTATGGTGTATTCATCGGGCTTACAAACAGCTAAGAAACCGTCATTTACAAGCGGCCTTAGGGATTTTTCGTTACCAGCACCAGTCGTACAATGTTGGGTTGCAGTCACTTTTGTTAATTTTTCATAAATGAAAGATTGAATAATGCAATTGGCCCTTTTCATACCATTGAATTTGCTATATAAAAATCATTTTATAAAATTCATGTGCAAACAGAATCAATTTTGATCCTTTTGAAAGGTTTCTTATATTTCTGGAGGATATAAACAAAAGTAAGACGTCCTGGGTTCAATTTTCGAGAAAAATTGATTAGTGAAAACCACACATCTAGATTTTTTTTAAGATAAATCGGATATTTTTCACTTTTAACAGTTTTCTGTAATGTTAAATAAATTTTGTTTTCAGATTTTTCACTTTTATAAAGAATATATAACCGAGACTATTTTTATTTTTACAATTTTTATAAAGCTGTGCAAACTTAAAGATGACAAAAAGAATGCAAAGAATTTCACTGTGAACCTAGATTTTTATTGCAATATTGTGGTACCAAGAAAATATAAATTTCTTAGCAATTTTCTTTTTTTTTACGTTTTTACTTTTTTTTTGGTACATTTATTTAAATGTAAATTCATTATTTTTGGTAATTTTTTTCTAATGCAATTTGATTCCTTTTTTTCAGATAACCAGTTTTTGGAAAATCGATGCGACTGTGCAGGGGGATTTTTTTAAGGGTTTACGGTAAGGCTCATAACTTTGTAACAATTTAATACCTTTTAATAAAGATTTACATGAACCAAGTTGAATATACACTTAATAAAATAAAAAAAATTCGACCCCTATATTCCTTAATTTTCCTGGTCAAAAAAAAAATTCACAAAAATCGCTCACTTTTTCGGCCATCACAGTGGCTATCTCCCTTAAAGCACTAATATACAGTTTAATATTTCAAGTTCGATAATAAATGCTTTTTTCTACAGAAAGTTGCTCTAATTCTCCGATTCTTGTCGAGATCTTTCGCGATTTTATACGAAAAACCTCACCGTTTGTTACAAATTCAATAGCCGTGGAATAAATGAATGAACACATTCATTTCTAAAAACTTACACGCAATATAAAAAAAGACAAAAAGACTCACTTTGGTAGCTTCCTCAAGGGTTGAGTATTTGGCAAGAGCGAAACCCTGATGAAGGTAGAGATGGAAACTTTGTAATGGACCATGTTGCATGCACAATGTGCGTAAAGTAGACCCATCAATCTGAAAATGGCATTGGATTAGGGTGTTAGGTATGTCGACGTACTTTAAAAGGTGATCTTTTGAGTGACTTTAACCCCTTCATGCTTCTGCCCGCATGCGACTCGGGATTGCAAGATGTTCCGTTTTGCACACGTGCGAGTCACATCTGGGAATAAAATAATTCATGGGGTTTTTGCTATACATCCCCGAATTAGACTCGGGATTTATTATAAGTGTGTTAATACATGTCATTCTGCAAATAAAACCTTTTCAGAGATATTTTAGGATTTTTTTTAAAATTTCATCACCCTGTATCTCAAAAACTATCAATTTGCAGCCTCATGTTTATTATAACCTTTCTAGAATAATATCCCTCGAAGAATCACCCTGTAAATTTGTTGACGTATTTAACACTCTATATATAATGATAAGGTTTATTTGCTTACCATCATGAGGAACGAGATTCATTAGACCTACCTGAGCTGTCAGATTCCTTAGCAGTAACCAGGGAGAGGATCCGCCCCAGCTGCCCGAGCTCCTCTGGCCAGCACCCCACGGAACGGAATTGCCCAAATTGCCGGACCATCCGTTGACGAGGGAGCCTCCTTTGGCCGAAAGGCCTGGCGGTGGGCCACGAGAAGATTTCGGGGCTCCCCACAGTTCTGAAGTAACGGCAGTAGTGGGGTTTAAATCTACTAGACCACCCTTGCTGGTGGGCAATTTGCCAGGACTACAAAAAAAATATATATTAAGTCAAAATAATATATATAAATAATTCACATTTATGCATCCTTCGTTTTGAACGTGTATTACAAAAAAAAAATGATTTTAATGACCCGATATTAATCAAAATTTTATAAAATATACCCCTGGCAAGTGTATATGCAACAGTGGATTTGTAGCCACGATTTTTAATTACAGGGAGTGTCAACGGAATGCAGATGCAGCATCTCGTTTATCACTGGAAATATTAGTTCAAAAGTATCATGAAAAGGGGGTTTTAAAGAAGCAAAAATGAGAACATGCGGGAAGGTTTGTACCACCCAAATTGGCTCAAATTTAACTCAACAATAGGTAGATAGATAGATAGATAGATAGATAGATAGATAGATAGATAGATAGATAGATAGATAGATAGATACACATTTATTTAGCAAATGCTATACATACAAACGATTTCATAAACTCAAACAACAAAAATCCTTAAAACAGAAATATATAAAAGTTTACCCTGGTAGTGACCTAATGTAACTAACAATTAGCTTATTGAAATAGGTACTAGGCAAACTTATGATTTTATAATTTTTGCTGTGGAATCATTTAAAAAACTCAAAACATCGAATAAAAAATGCTCCAAGGTTGTTCATTGACAAATTTTATTTTTGTAGCGTGTAGTGACCCATGATTACGCTAAGCAAGACTATGCTCGCACCAAACTGATGATGGCAAATTTGAACAATTTTATGTATAGATTTTTGGTAAAATTACCAATTTTTAGACGCTTACAGTAAATAAACTTTATATTTAAAGTTTTCCTAAATCTCCTGTTTTTGAAAACACAATCACTCTATTTCTGTTAGTATATCTTTTTCTTTTTAATACATTTGGAAAAGTGTAGTACATAATCATAACCCACTCAACCGAATCGACAGTAGTTCATTTGCACCATTATATTCACAGCAAAATTTATTCCTTAGAAAACAAGAAAATCTTAAAACTCTCATCGAGATTATCTGTGATAATCACTATTTCTCATAAATTGGATCCATGGTAATAATCATCGAGTTTTAACCTTGATTTCCACATAACGACATATATCTAACCGATATTGTCAAGAAAGGAAGAAAAAAATAAATTTCATTCTATTAAAAAAACTTACGTTGTGAAGGTGCTCGAAGTAGTAGAAGAAGGTGGGTTGAAGCTCCAAGTCGATGAGCTGAGGCTCAACGGTTGAATGCCGTCGGTCGCCGGGGGGCTCTTGCTGGGATTCATGCTGAACAATTCGTTATCTTTGATTGTGGCAATAGACAGAGGTGAACGCACCACCGAACCGGGTGTAATACTGGGGTCATCTTCGATCGATTTTATCTGATTACCCTGAAAGATAAGCAAGAGAATACAGCCAAACCGTGATAGCAATAAACTAATCCTACCTTCCAGGGTTTTCCAGGTTCAAATTCAGGTACTAGATCAGTCAAGGATGGTTGAGCGGTGGTCGACCACTGTGCGTCTTTCACGTCGTTGGAGGAGTCGCCTCCGCCAGAATCTGGCCAGCCGGTGTCTCCAGTCCTTCTGCTGGACCATGGTCTGAAACAATTGTTAACCAACCTCATGAAAACAAAATAGTACGAATGTCAGCAAAAGAAACTTATTCTTTTTATCGAAAATTCTCATTCCCACTATCAGAGATAATCAACGTTTTCTCATAAATTGGATCCATTGTAATAATCATAGAATTTTTTATGTATCGGTTACCTTTTAGTTATTCTAATTTATATATAGAAACAAAAGTGCAAAGGAAAAAAATTAGGTGAAGAACAAAATTGGGCTCCCACGTTTGTTCTCTGGACAAATTACCAGTGTTCTCACTAAAATAAAACAAGAAATAGAGGGTAATTCCTATAGGACGAAAATAAAAACAAAATAAAGAGAAACGCCGTAAACAAAATACAGTATAAACTCTTTAATCTGAACAAATTAAAACACGATCTTAAAGAGATAAGTTCGAATTATCAATATTTTCGGATTACTGGGTAGTAAGTATGTACATATGTAAATATGTTTATGTACATACATATAATATGAATTAGATTTTATGTATTACTGCGAAGGTAAAAAATAACAATAAAACCAAACATTATCGTAAAACATGTCGTATAAATATCGCCACGGCAATAATACTTCAACTAAAAAGGTCTAATCGAGAATGGTTCTGACTCACATAAAAGGGTTTCCCCGAGACTGCCGGGGAATTACGTTTTAAGCGGTTACTTTTTATTATGGAGTCTGACTTTATATTCGAACTATATAAGTTAAACCAAATTTTGTTCGAATTAAAGAGTTTTGTTCAGACCATCGAAATGGGCATTCGTCGGGTTGTCGGGCCGGATTAGTGGATATTCGGAATAAAGTGAGTTCGGATTAAAGAGTCTATACTGTACATTCAAAATTTTTTAATGAGTACAGAATATCGTTTTGTTCAATGAATCAAATATTAGGAACAATATCAGTAATACAAAACAAAAAGTAAAGTTCTCCTGTTTACTGAATTCAATATTACTAATATTTTCACTAATAAAACAGAGCTAAAGGTATAGAGAACTATTCTTATGGAAAACACACTGAGAACAAAAAAAAAAAAGAAACATTTGTTCGACAAAACTAAATTAATTTTTGTTAAAACAAAAAAAAGAAACAAAACAAAAAAAAGAAACAAAACAAAGCAAAAAACATAGAAGGTCGTTCTTCCAGACAAGTCCAAGAATACAATAAGAGGAAAATTTGTAATAAAACTCATTAAGAATTTTTTTTTAGGTTTAAGATGGGAGATAACGATTAGACGTTGAAAAAAAGTATTTTTCAAGAAATCATGAAATTTTGTAGTCTTGTTAAGAGGGCATTGAGGCATATAAATTATTTTTTTATTTTCAAACAAAATGGTGGATAATGGATATACGTTATTACAAAACGGATCTATAGGAATCCGTTGTGTTGATCTTGGACGTCGTTATTTTGAACTGTAAAAGCCCGCAAACAAAAATTATGTAAAAAACAGTTACAATTAGTTGCTAAATTAAAAAAAGTAAGAAAAATTTTGTTTTGCAGTTTTTCGAAAAAATTTACAATTTTCCAAAATTTTTGCAGTAATTATCGAGTTTTGCAATACAAAATTCTAGAGATGGGAAATTCCCAGGGAGATATTTTTTTTAAATACACTAATGATGCATTGATACACAAAAAAATACAAAAATGGAAAATGCCTTTAACAGATAACTTCAAAACAACGATTGCTAAGGTGGTCATGTAGTTATAATTTGGAGGAAAATTCAAAATATGGCAATGCGCCCTGAAGCAGGATTCTTCCCTTCCTGGAAAGTTCCCATTTTGGAAACTTATCAGTTTTTTTTTTAGTTTAACTGATGTCATAAAGAAGTTTCAGCTGAATCGGTCAAACTGCTTTTAAGATATCATCAACACAAGCTTTAAAAATGCTGTTTTGGGAAAATCACATTTAAAGTTTCAACTACTGAAATCACCTGTTTACGTCGAGCGATAACGCTATACTAACACACATGAATTTCAGCGTCGATGCGCGCTCCCTCTGTAGGCATATACTGACGCTTATAAATAAATCTGTCCCTGGGTATTTCAAAACAAGGCACAATAGACAAATCGTTCCTCGAGTCGATAACGCCGAAATATGTACTACGCTCTATTTTCGAAAAAGGACAAAAATAAATACAAGGACTTTGAATTTAATTTTAAAATTTTACATGCGAATTCTACGATAAATTTGCTTTAAGAAAAAAAAAAATAATGGAATTTTTTGACCATTTCCCCCCTTAATTGAAATATTCCTACCAGCAAACTAAGAAAAGAGTTTTTATATATAAAAAAAAGTAAACCAAGAGTATAAAAAATTTTAAATATACGTTTTTTTATTATGAACAGATTTTTGTTCTATTTATTCAGTGGACGAAATATTAAGAATATTCTGATTAATAAATTAAAAAATCCAGAAGACTTTATCGAGCATAAATCCAATGACACAAGAAAGGAAAATTTGTAAAAAGAAACAAAAAACGAACTAAAGGATTGATTTAAAAAAATAAACGAAGCCAATAACACAATGAGCAACACTTGCAATAAGAACAAAACTTTAAAAGAAATAACATTTCTTCATTAATAAGAAATATTTTTTGCAAAAAAAAATTTTTGATTTTTTTTTATTTTTAGCTTGTTCACTGAACCATATTCTCAGCAAAAAAACGAAGAACTCGGAACCAGTATCGAAATTTTTTTCTAAATATTGTCTATTACACTTACCCATCTGTCGGATTGAGACCGAGAGGATTCATATTTGGAGAAGTAGCCATGGGCTTGGATGAAGACCCGGGGGCCCTACAGAATTCGCCCCCTTCTTCTTTGTCTTTATTTATCCATTGGTTAAGTCTTGATTGTTGCTGATTCTCAAAAAAAAAAAGAAAGGGGGAAACCATTACGTCGGCATGATCACGTCTCAAATTCGTAAACTTACCACTTGTGGATCCTTGTTAATACCGATATCTGCAAAATTAGTCTGCAAGGCATTTATCGAGTCGTGCATCGCGTTTGATTTGAACGTATCGTAGGCGCCACCCATATTGCTTTGGTGCTGCTGTTTTACGTATACTGCTTGTTGAGCAGCGATTTGATTCTGTGGACAAAAAGGGACGGTTGAGATGAAAACGTCAGAAGGAGTTCGTTGAAATGAAGGTTTTTACCTGTAGATTTTGTATTTGCTGCTTAGTCTTTGTGATGAGTACGGAACACTGCATGAAGGCATTGTTAGGTTTGCCGTTTATCGCGTGAGCGGAGGCAATCGTCTGTTGATTGATTAGCTGCTGCAGAGTTTTGATCTGTTGTAGGAGCTGATTCAGAAGCACCAAAGTTTGCGGTGCCAACGGTTGATTGAGAATCTAAGAACCGAAATATTAGTAACAATTTTTAAATGAAAAAGGTGGAATTTAAAAGTACAGCTGAAATCTGTTGCGCCCACCTGGTGATTGAGATATCCGGCCTGCACTGCCATCTGGATTTGTTGCACCAACATCCTAAGCTGCTGCGTGGAAGGCTGAGATGGGGGCTGGAGACTCCTGCCGGTCGTAGCAGAAGACCCACCGAAACCTTGAGATCCCCCCGTTTGAGTAAGCATCTTCTGTACCACGTTGGGGGATATGTTGTTGATCAGAGAATTGTTTCCGGCGTTGCTCATGTTACCGAGAAGATTCGGGGCGTTACCGCCCGGCGGGAAGCCCGGAATTTGAGCCGCCGGACCTGGTGGGAACCTCTGTCCGGCGAAAGGTGGGTGATCGTAATGATCGTCATGACGACTAGCCCAACCGTCGCGGTTGTTCCGCATGGGGCTGAGAACGTCTAGGGCCTCTTCCATGTTCATCTCACGCATGCGGAGTGCGTTTTCCACTTCCTCCTTCTGAAACGTTCAAATTGCATGTTCCAATATGAATATCGAACAAATCTAAGTTTCTTTTAATTTGGAATCGTCATCCCTTACCTTGTATCCCATATCGACGAGCATTCTAAATTGCTTAGAATTCCAGACAATCTCCTTAGTCAGCTGCGGCTTGTTGGGCTGTTTGTGGCCCCAATCAAGATCGGTGTCCCACAGCGGCCCTGGCATCTTTTGTTTTGTCCAAGGTCCCGTCTCTTCCCAGCCGGTACCGGGCCCCACTTCGTCCCAGGAACCGTTACGTCCGTGTCCCCAGACTGATCCGTCGGGTTTCATGCGAGCTTGGGCCATTCCGGGAGGCACGGCAGCATTACCGCGTCCCATGCTTGCCCCTGTTGGTAGATCTTTCCAATGAGAGCCTAGTGCATATTATAATAAATTTGTGCCAAATGTATATAAGTCTGTCGAAAATCAAAAAGAAAAGAAAAAAAAAAGAGTAAAATTGCAAATAGACAAATACATAACGTATCTGTCCCAAAACACTATCGTTAAGCATTTTATTGAAAGAAATAATTTTTCACTACACACATTTGGAAAAAATTCACATAATATCATCTGTAATCTGCCAAATATACCTTGACAAGACCAGCATGTTACATCAATGGTACAATGGTAGAATGAAAATGAAATGTGCGACTGAATAAAATGAATATTACGATGAGATCAATTTTTGTATGCCCTTCAGAAATAATTTTCAGTCAATCTGTCAAGATAGTTTGTCAAATTATCTTGTATTTACGGTATACCTGTACAATGTTATACAAAGCGTTACAAAAAAGTAAGATAAATCGTTAACCACAAATTTTTTGAGCGAAAATAATGGAATTTCACGAAGACATCTATCATTTAAATACCTCCATTTAAAGATATTTTCTAGTTAGTTAAAAAAAAAATTGTTTTTTCAAGACAGATGAAATTTTGCAGACTTCTATGCTACGATATTTTTTGTGCACATTAATAACTATTTCAGTATTTTTCTGTAAATCTAGTATTTTATAGTTCCTATTTTTTCTTTTATTCTTATAAAACTGAATTTGGTTGGTTTACAAGACATTGCAACTTCTTAAGATTTGTATACACACTAATTATAGTTAACTTTCTAATTTTTTCCTTGGATGAAATTCTTTTTTTTTTCCACAAGTATTCCTAATACAAAATACATGGTTTTAATATGAGAATTTGGAAATGAACTAAAAGACTAAAACTGAACACTTTTCACGATATCCAATTTTCTCTCGTTAAAAAAAAGAAGTGTGCATTCACAGAGGGGGCAGACATGTTAAACATTTAATTATTTATATTGATGTTTTATACTTGTCTTGTTTTTGGAACGCAGCCAACTTTCAATCGTGATTTTAAAATATTAATTGCTGCAGGTGATATTCCCTCCCGCACAGATCTCGAAAAAGGGGCATTTTGCATACATTAAGGCTTTCTTCGCAAGCCATGCAGCTTTCTTTATCCATTTGACATATTTTGAAGGCGATTTATTAATGTCTGCCGAATGAAATTTCTCTTTTCCGGGGGCCCCGCGGCAAAAAACGCAAATTTTCGCTGTGGGAGACAGAACCCGACGGGAACGCCCACTGACAGACGTTTTGAAGGTCAATTTCAAATGCTACATGCTTTTTTCCAAGGACCCATCGAGGGTTTACTCGGCTTCTATGCGCGAGTTTCATCCTTTCTTCGTCTTCACGGGACGTTTTCAAGATATTTTTTACTTTTTAACGCCGAAATTTGCTTTTTAAAAAGGTTCTGCACCTTGCGTCTCTCTCGCGGAACCACAATATTTTCGTAAGGCCCAGATTATTTCGCCCAAAACGCAATTTCCGCGGAGTCATATTTAGGTAAAAACTACAAAATTGTCAAAATTGAATTTTCCGATTCTGACGTACGGCGATGGGCGATTATTTTTATGTTTTATCCCGTTCCGAGTCCTTCGCAGACAATTTTATGGCAGAAAAATGAAATTTTAAACATTATGAAAATGTTTGTTTACTTTGGCTATGAACAGGAATTCAAATACTAATACGGACAAACTCTATCTAGAGGTAATGATGGCACAGGTAAAAATGTCGCGTTGCAACCCGGAGGTCGACAGTTCGAATCTCGCACAGGATCCCTATGATTTTTTTTTACTTATTGCCGTATTTTCCCTTTATTTTTATATCTTTCCATAAGAAAATATAACTTTTCAAATTGCGTTGAACTTCGAACAGTCCAGAGATAATTATGAAGTTGTGATGTTGATGACTTTTATATACAGGGTGTTCCAAAAAATGTTACATTTACCAATCAGCGAGGAAAGCACTGCACAGCGGTGCCCACGATGCGCGCAGCGCGGCCCAAGAGAAAGGTCAACTCCGCGTCAGCGGAGTTTGCTGACCTTTCTAGTCGTGATTTTAAATTACGTAATCCAAAATCCTAAAATTAGATTAAATCAATTAAGAGATTCTGAGGATATTAATCAAAACTTGTCAAAATCACTATTTCCAAACACAATTTTATTTTATTTCTCATTTTTAAAGTAAGTTCTTATCAATGTTGCAATATCTGATAAATCACACTAAACAAAAATTAAACCCGATATGTTTGAAAAGGAAAAATTTGGGAAAAACTTAATGGCTACTACAACTCTTCCTCCATCCACAAAAAAATTTGGGAATAGATGCGGCATGAGAAATGGAGTACATATCTTAAAAAAAATTTCTGTAAAATCCTGTTTTCGAGAAAAAAATAATTGAAGTTATAGTACATTTAACCATTACATAGCTGGACAACTGTAGTCTCTAGCGTCATTCGCAATACGCGTGGAGAGCCACGTTGCCTCAGCATCTCCAAATACTGATATCCGATTTTACAATCGTCATTGGGTTAGTGTTTACAATAGATGTTTAGTAATTAGTGTCAAAAATGGCTTGCACGTACAGCAACTCGGAGTTGATGGATATCGTTTTAATTTATGGTGAAGCAAGATAACATTTTGTATTATGGAGAAACATTTGTGATATGGTGAAGTAAGACAACATTTATGTTAGTTTGTAGAAACTGAGTAAAATTTTGAACATATGTAACATCAGGTATGTCAAATTAATTTAGTATTTAAAACCACAAATTAATTTTATTAATTAATAATAACAATAGCGGCAAAAGCAGTCGAGTTTGCCGAAATAAAATAAGTGCTATAAAATTGTATTTATTTCTTTCCTTGCGAAATTCTTTCAAGTTTTTATCACACTGCCGCCATACCAGTCGCATTTTGCGAGGTCAGGTTTTACAGTAGACCAGTTTCCAGTGTCGTGCAGAAGTGTATTTTTAAATAATTTTCGAACTGCACTTTTTAATTTTTTCTTTACAAAATTGTATTTGTAAGTCCCCTCTGCATCCAACAATTTTTTTTGGATAAGTTCTGAATCACCCTGTATATATAGAAAGAACGGTTTCCATGTATATCATACGTGTGCTATATAATCGAAAATATTTTTTCTGTTCACGTATAATTTTACACTCTCATGCAGGATTATTCTTCCTTGCATCAGATAGTCATATTGTGCATAATATAGTAGTTATTTTCTGATTGTACGCATAAATTTGTTGAAAAATAAAACAAAAAAAACTTTTATAAAACCACATTTATAATTGACAAAAATTTATCGTTTTTATTAATGTTTAGCAATATCAAATAAATGTTGATCTCCTAAAAGAAATATCTTTTGAATTTCCTCACAAAAATCTCAATTTTAAAAGAATTGTGAACGAGAAGCAGTAATCCCATCCATTCGACAAAATTATTTTCATACAAAGAATCTGTGGTTAACAGCATGACCTACTATTTTTTGTAGTACCTTGCAAGAGAAAATAATTTCCTTTTGTCAAAAAAACAGAAAAGAAACTACTGTTAAAAAGCCATTGTCTCAGTGCCGATTTAACTGAATCAGAGGTGCCTGCCAGTGAAAAAAAAATTCTGAAGCTCTTACCTTGTTGCGGGTTACCCCACAGTGAAGTGCCGTCATCGTAATTAGGCATGTTACGTCTTTGGGAAGGCGGGGAAGGTTCTTCCCACCCAGCACCATTTCCTGGACCGACAGGCATCTTGCTGTGGTGGTGCATCTGCTGGGCGCTAGTGTGTGGCGCGCTCTGACCCCAGAAGGCTTCCGCACCAGCCCCGTTTAATCGGCCGGTGATTCCTGTGGAGAAAACTTCAATTTTTGAATTTGCCCAAATTTTTTACCAAAATATTTTAATACTTGGAATATTTTATTACATAACGTTTCTGAAAATAATTCTTCCGTAATATTAATAGAATCCGATTATAGTTGTATATGTGGCTGTCCAAAAATGTCATACCATGCAATTGTTTTTTCAAAAATAAAATTTTTAAATTAATTTTTTTTATTGATTTGATTTTTTTTTGGTGTAACTCCAGAGGCACTAATAAAATATATCCAGATATGGACATATAGTACGCGATATTATAATAACTAAAATATGTAACAGCGTTCAAATAAAAACGTGGTAGTTGGTTCTGAAAATTTGGACGTAGGGCGTAGCGTATAGCAAATGAACTTAAACGTCATCTGTCAAAGCGCTATATCGCCGCTATCAATTTGAATATTTTCGTTTTAAAAAGCATTTAAAATGGTGTTTTCTCAAGAACAAAGTGTTTATCCTAGAGTCCTACTTTAGAAATGGACGCAAGATTGATGGAATATGGAAGTATTCTATTGAGGAATGTTTCATAGAATTTCCAAATCAATTTCCCGGCGTTGTTGAGTACAAAATTTTTCAAGGTGCAGTTCAGCGTTGTGTTAATGTTTTTCGTGAAACGGGCAGTGTAACAAGAAAAGAAGGAAGCGGCCGACCTAAAAAGCGGACTGAAGAATTAAAAGAAAATGTCCAACAAATAATGGAAAATGCGCCAAGAACTTATGTACGTGTTTTATCACAAATGGTGGGAGTATCAGTCGGTACCTGCCACACAGTGTTAAAAAAAGATTTGCGTTTGTTCTCCTATCGTTTAACTTGTCAGCAAGAACTTCATGAAGTTGATTTTCCGCGACGGGCTGTATTTTGTGAATGGTTTTTAAACAACTACGGTGAACTTCATAATATCACCTTTTTTTCTGATGAAGCCTGGTTTCATTTAAGTGGTTACGTAAACTCACAGAATATGAGAATGTGGTCTTCTGAAAAACCAGATAACTTTTTTGTCGAGGGCCCTCTACACGCTCAAAAAATTGGAGTTTGGTGTGCTCTCAATCGAAGGAGGATTTATGGACCTATTTTTTTTAATGGTACTCTTACTGCGCAAAGGTATAGAGAAGAAATTATCGCTCCTTTTGTTAACCAGCTGGAAGAAAACGAAATTACAAACTTTTACTTTCAACAATATGGCGCAAGGGCACATACGGCAGGCGAGACGATGAATATGTTGAGGGAAGTTTTCCAAAATCGACTAATAAGTCTCAATGCTGAACATGAATTTCCACCGAGGTCATATGATATTACGCCGTGTGAATTCTTTTTGTGGCCTTACCTTAAAAACACTATTTTTGAACTGCCTATTCCTGATTTAAACCATCTGCAGGCTCGACTTATAGACAAGATTCGTGAAATTAACAATACCCCGAGCATCTTAGAAAATGTCTTTAATTCTTTGAGGAACAGGTGTGAAAAGTGCTTGGAACAAGGAGGGGGACACTTTCAGCAGCTGCTTTAATTTATTGTTATAACAAGGAGGGGGACACTTTCCGCAGCTCCTTTAATTGTTTCTTATTGTTATCACGATTATTCTTTAAAATAAAGTTATATAGTCATTAACGTTATTGAAACTGACAGCTGCTATACAGCTCGTTGAGAAATAAGGTTAAGTTGGTCGCTATAAGCTACTCCCTACGTCCAATGTGTCACAGCCAACTTCGATCACGTTTTTATTTGAACGCTCGTTATTTTAACAAAAATTTCCTCAAACAATGCGATTAATTAGAGCAAGCTGTAAGAATAATGATGGGATGATAATGAATAAACACAAAAAAAAAAAGAAAACAAAATCCACATCATCTACTTACATTTTTCTCAATTGGTCATCAAATATTTGGTACCAGCGATCTGCTGACATTGAAATTAACAATACCAATTGATGTACCTATATTTTGATTTTTTTTTTTAATTGAACCGGCTACGGTATTTTGGACGTAAAATTTATATTTGCTTAGTTTTTTTTTTAAACATTTGAAATGATTCTTTAGCTCTTAGGTAACACTCAACATGTACAAAGATATTTCTAAAGGTCGTGACATTTTCAGCCTTGAATATTATCACAGAAACAAATACACAGACACAAGGATAGAGGATTTAATAAAACGAGAATTATACTTTAACTGCACGAAATATCACCGAAAATAATGTTTTATTTATCAACACACCTATTGACATGTTAATCAAAATAACAGTCTTTTTTAAGATTTACGCATATTTAGATTTTTTAATGCAAAATAAATTATTTTTAAGACGAATGAGAAAACGAATAAAAACTAAATAAACTAAATAAAAAGTTGAAATTGATACCACAAACTGCTACATTTTAAAATTTGTCTGTGCAATTTATAAGTGAATAAATCATAGAAATTGGTTTGATCACTTTTTAAGGAGCATATATTATTTGGTGCGTAAAAAATCATAAGAAACTTGTGAGTTACAATTCTGAAGAAGTTATAATTGCCAAATATAGTTTGTTTTATAAAAAAATATTTGAACATCTGCAGTTATGTTAATGGCCTGCACTGTATCGCTAAAAAAACTCATCTCAAATGACAAAACTTTTTCAGCACCGCAACTAGCCTACACTTTGGCCAAATTGATTCATTTGAGAAATTTTAAATATAATAGTACATTGCGTAACGAGTGGGGAAAAGTTGCCAATAGCGCCAATTTGGTGTGATTCAGGTAATTTTAATTTATTATAGGCACCTTCTATCAATCATTCATATTACAATTGCGAAACGGAGAAATAAGAGGGATATTTTGTTGACTAACATGGCACTTTGGAGACATTTTGAAACAGAATAAAACAAAATTTACCACCAATATAATAAAATTGTTTCAGGACAAAAATAATTAAAGTATGTTGTTGGCCAAATGTACATATAATAGAAAAGACATTTCTATCACGCGCGCTCGCTATGGGACCTATAGTGTAGGGGGTTAGGTGCACGGAAAGTGCTAGATAGTACAACAGTGTGATGTTATTTTCATAGCGCAACACTCCAGCGTTGCGCTATGAAAATAACGTCACGCTGTTGTACTATCTAGCACATTCCGTGCACCTAACCCCCTATGCTATAGGTCCCATAACGACTTGCACTTGTGATAGAAAATAGTATGTGCAACCCGTTCGGAAAAGTTGCCATAGCGCCACTTGGGCGCTTTCCACACTCGCTTCGCTCATGCGTTAACTGCGTCCGTGAGGCGCTATTGGCAACTTTTCCCCACTCGTTACACAATGTACTATTGCAATTTTATTCGAAAAATATGTCATTTTGGAAAGAATCACAGTTGAATAAATTTTAATTATATAAAGTATGATTTTTTTTGTCCAAAATTTGATTTAAAATAAAGTTTTAAAATTTATAACAAAAATATATAAATAAAATCAAATTTAAAAAAATAGATTTAAAACAAAGTTAAAAGTAAAAAAGAACATTTAAAAAATATGTTCGTAAAATAATGTCCAAAAACAGTATACTTATTTTTTTTTGGGAAATGTTAGTCTCCTTGGAACAAAAAATTTGTAATGGTTTTTAAACTGAAGGTTAAAAATTTCGAAAAACTGCGAATAAAAAAGTTATGATGAATTTTCTTGCCTCAGTATTTTTTAAAACGGTTTTGTAACTCATTATTTTACAATTATTGTACTCGATAATTTATTTTTTAAATAGGTAGAAATTTGATAGTGGGGAAAAAACATACAAAAAAACTGAAAGCAGCATCCTGAAGCTTCTTCTGTATCAAAGACATCTGCCGAGACGAATCACTTCAAATGTATAAGAATAACAAATCAACACCTAAGAGAAAAAAAGAGTAAGTCAATTAAAGTTATACCTCTCGGGTCTCCTCTCATATCGCTACCAGCCATTTGCCTCATTTGTTCACGGGGGTCCAACAGTCGCATGGGATCGGAACTTGCGGCACGCATATCCCTCAATTCGGGACGAATCTCTCTGGGGTCCATGCCGGCCTGACGTGGGTCAGCAGATCGCGGGTCTCCTCCCCAGCCCGTATTACCTGCACCTGTACCCCAGTCGTTCTCTTTCTTAGGGCCTGAGAGTACAATGTAGACAAAAAAAAATCGAGGGTTTTAAGGTAAATCGTTTTGTTTTTCATCAGAAATGAAATTAAAATTCCTTTGACGTGTCGTATTTTAAAGGTAAAACCCTTGATTTCTGCAAAAGCACATTTCACAGAACCATCAGCGCCACACACCACTCCAAACCTCTTATAACGAACAAAATCACAAGAACAGTCACATATTGTCATTTAAATGTTTTTCGCGATTGTTTTGTTGGAATCGTTTTGTTTTTGAAATTTTTATTTACAAAAACATTTTTTTATATGATGATGTAAGTGTGATTTAAGCCCATTTAAGATGTATAATGCAGTTATGGGTTACTATGTTACTGAAACCTCAATGAAATGTGAGCAGTTATAAAGCAGTGTATGCAAAAACTGTGGTCAATGCAAAAATATTTAAATCAAGTTATTTCACACTTTTAAAATATAAATAAATGCCAAAAAGTTTAATATATCTCAATATAACTCAAGCCACTTTTTTCAAGCTACCATATGAGGGTTTTGGTTATTTGAAGACATACGTGGTCGGTCAAATTCGGATAAAGTTACAGAATTTTATGGCGAATAAGATGATGACTGGCGATAAATTTTGTTTTTTGGAGTTTTTCAGCAAAAACACTTGAAATTTTGATTTCCAAAATTTGAAATCCACAAAATGAAATTTTTAAACTCGGATATTTTTTGTAGAGAATTTGAATCTGTCGTCAATTAGCTGTGGCACCTGTCGGGAGAGGGCAATGTCATGCAACTTTTGCCTTTCAAGATATTTTGCAGACGAGACCTTTTGTTTCAGAAGTATGGCAAACTGATGAGGACTACTAAATCCAAAACCATTTTTTGTCTGGGTAGTTTGAACAAGGATTGATCCTAACCGTTTACCTAGAATATTAATTCAATACGGGTCGGGCTATATAGCCCGCAAAGTACTTAGTCATTTCTTTCACTATTATCAGTACAAAAAATTAAGGTTCATCTAGTTGGCGAATGGTCGTGCTTTTATAGTACCCGTGATATTACAGGTCACTCTTTGTCAGTGTAGGGCATATGAAGCCATAGGCAATTATAACAATTTAGTTAAATCTTCATTGATGTCAAAGTTTAGACCATTAAAGATGTAATTTTCACATGAAACCGAAAATTGATATTTTTCAGAGTATTTAATCAATAAGTTTGAGGCACACCTCAAACCTCACCTCTTTCTTCATAAGAAAAATGCATGTTTATCTCTTTAAATTTTGACATAATCGAAAGTTTTACTGAACTGTCTAAAAACTGTAGTTGGATGTTTTGTTTTCAAAATACTGTTAATAATTTGATATTTGGAGGAGAAAAAGGAAATCATATCATTATGTGAAATCAACATAAATAGAAAAATGTGCATAAACAAACGATTACAAATTGGAATTCTCCATAAAAAATGTCCTGATAATCTGTGGATTTAAAACGACCACCTCTTTCCATTTTTGATTAAAAAAAATTTTCAGTGTTTCACAATAACTCCAAAATGAAAAGAGGTACATTATATTTCGCTTTGGCGTATTATTAATCGTTAAGTTATGCAAATTTGGCCACACTTGCACCTCAAAAATAAAAAACCTCCCACCGTCAAGTATACAACAATATTTTAACCGGAATTACAAAATTTCTATCATAAAAAATTTAACTTTAGTACTCTTATCTATAATTAACTTTAAAATAAATTTAAACTAATTAGAGACAATACTGAAAAAAAAAATCCAAAGGAATTGTAATAACGTTAAATTTAAGTTAGTACTCATCAGGAGCTAACTCACAGCAAACAAACCATCAAAATAACGTCAAAAAAAAAAACAACTTACCGCCCCACATAGCACCATTGTTCGTATTACCGCCAGCACCCCACTGCTGCTGCTGATTAGAGGGTACGCCAGTCCATACGTTGGAACTATCGGTGTCATCGTCCTCGCCCCAAGTTCCTCCGATATTCGTCGATGGGGTATGTCCCCAGGGAGTCTTTTGTTGTGGTTGCGGAGGCGGTTGTCCACCGTTTCGCAGATTGGCCTCCCACAGTTCAGTTCCGTTGTTGACGGCAGGTTTCCATGGTGGGGGACCACCGGATCCGTCCATTTTCATGGGCGGCTCCGGGCTGCTGGGGATGTCCCAGTTTGTGTCTTGGTTCACGTGTTGCTACAGAATTCCCGAATTAGAATGACTTATTTACGACCCAAAGCCCACTTTTTTTGTTCAATGTTACAATGAAACAATGTGTAAAAATAAAACAGAAATTATAAACATAAATTACAAAAGAACAATTGACGAAAGGAGAAAATAAAGCAATCAATTGCATTAAGCAAAAAATAAAAGAACTGCATCTATCATTTTGTTCGATGTACAAACATGAAAATGGAAAACAATTCTGGGAAGTAGAAAGGACAACTACTTTTGTTAATAAGAAAATAGTTTTAAATCTATGCTTTATGCAATAGGAAATGTCAAGGCATGAAGGTAATCCAAATACAAGTGTCAGCTCTGAAAGCTCTCAACACATGAGTCCTACTATGGAGACCAAACAGAAACATCATATCCCATTTAATAAATCCCAATACGGACGACATGGAACCCCCAAAGAAAATATTCCTGCAAACACCTGCTGGACATAGGAAGAGAGGCAGACCCAGAGCTAGATTTAAGGATCAGATGGAAGAAAATTTAAGAACAGTAGGAATTAAAAATTGGAAAGCCAAGGCGAAGAATAGAGAAGAATGGACACTGATGGTAGAACAGGCAAAGATTTACACAGGTTTATAGCGCCAATGATGATGAATATTTTTAATGCTTTGGAGGTGATATTGGAAAAATGACGACTCATTTATAAAATCCCTGTCACCTTTATATTTTCAACAAGGGTGACAGGAATTTTATGGGAGACTAACTTCGATAAGTTATTCAACCATATTATTTATAAATAAGGCTAATATGGTATCTTCATCACTTACAATGGGAGAGACACTCATGAATATCATTCATAAAAGCATTAAAATACAGTGGTCCTAAGTAGGAACCTTGAGGCACATCTGACACCACTGTGATTTTGTTGGATATGGAACTCCTGGAAGAGAACAAGGACCACAGAAACTAGAAATATAGCGATGGTACAATTAACACTTGAACCTTTATAATTAAAAGGCAGTTAAAAATATTTCCCGTCACTACACACCAGAAAAATATTCGGCAAACATATAAACAGTATCAAATCCCAAAGTACTTAAATGGTCGTTATTTTTTCAATACACTAGAATTATTATTATTACCCTCGGAAATACAGATGGATACTTACTCCGCCCCATCCATCTTGACTGAAGATAGCCTCTCGCATGCTGTTCAATTGTTCTAGCTGTTGTTTCGTGTTGCTGCTTGGTCCGTTGTTGTTCGAAGTGTTGGTGACGGAGGTAGCGGGTTGAGTAGTAGGCGGCATTGAGTTGTTGGGTGCGGGTTTTGTTCCGGGTTGGCCCCAGCCAGTAGTGTTGGACTGGGAAGTAGGAGGCTGTTGGCCACTAGCGTTGGATTTGTTTCCTGCAAGGAAGGGCCCTTAAGAAATTACTTCCATAGAAATGCTTCGGAATTACCGTTTTGAGTATGGCCTTGGTTTGACGGCGGTGGTCGATTAGCATTGTTATTCCACTGTTGGGTACCGGCGGTGGTCTGATTGACTGGGTTAGCGGTGCCCCAACCGCTCGAGCTAGTCGCTACATGAAACAGAATTCTTTTTTTGATGCTAATGTACCACCTACCTCTACCCTCTACCGAAGTAATACTGTTGCCGAAAAATGGGGGCTTGCTCACGGCAAAAATGTAAAATTATAGATATTACTCTCACTCTCAACTTTATCGGGTATAATTTTTCAAAAGCCTGTCGACATTTCAAATTATGTGGTTTCCATTACTTGTTTAATGCATGAGAATTTGCTATAATATTGTACGTTTATGGAGAGTGTAGAAGTTAAAAAACCATAGTCAAATGACTAAAAAAATATATTACTAGATTTTAAGTGAATAGACTAATTTAAAAAATAAAGTGAAACTTGATAAATTTTCATTAGTGTTAATTAACTCATTCACAAAACAAACACAGAATCTTATCTAAAACTAACAAACTCCAATATCAATATTGGTAAATTAATAGAGAATTGGGTTCCATTCTTTGTATAAACTGATAAAATACTGTTTATAACTAACAAATTATATTATACCGACATTTTGGTTACATTATCTATGAAATATAGTATTTTGCAAGTAAGTTGTTGCTAAAAACAACAATGTTGTTAGTTCTTGACTATCTTGTAAAGGTCACTAACTGGTATCCTTTTCAATGATATATTTTGAGGTTAGGTTTTTTGCATATTGAAAATACCTTTTTACGCAATAAAGGTATTCTTCTACAAATCCAATTTCTATCTGTAAACACTGCCACTCATTTTGTTAATAATAATTTGGCATTCAATGAATAAACAGTAAAAGACTTAACAATAAGGTTTCGTTGTACTTATTAGAACGCACTTGATAAAGCGATATACTTAAGAGATACAAACTAGTTAATTTTGGCAGTCAATTGCGTTTTTCCTGAAAATGGTGCAATTTCATTAATTTTAACAAGAACAGTTTTTATTTAACATTGCCAAAATCTTTACCTGCTGCAAATTCAATATATTGTACTATTTTGTAAAAGATATAACAAAATTTGAATCAAAAGTATTATCATCTTGTATCTCCAAAATTATAAGAAAAAATTATGTCCTTTCTATCAGTCACTGAATTTTTGGGCCCTTTTCCAAAACACACTGTATGTGCAAAAGTTTCAGATGCAGATATAAGATTTATTTTTTTTTTAGTAAATAATAAATCTTCATATTTTGTAGCCTCCATCTTTATTATTTTATTTTTGAAAATGGTAAAATTCTAAAAGAAAACATGCATTTATTTTTATCAGAAAATGTTTAAATTGAACGTAAAAATTTCAAGTATTCTCTTAAAAAACTAGAGCAAGTTGAATAAATTTTCTTTTGGTTTCTCTAATACTCGTTTCTAAAATCTAATCTTACTCCCAGTTTCCATTCATTTATCAAAATTAAAATTCCTCTCCATAACCACTACCATCATTGCTCCTTGATCTTAAATTTACATTTACATGTACTAGATTATTAGTTATAAAAGCGAGTCTATCTTAACTATTTTGGAATATGCTAAATATCAAAGTATGCATTTATATAACATTTTTTAAATGGAACACCATGCATATTGCGTCATATTTGAAGTCATGGTGATATCAGGGCTATGTCTACTTTAATAATAAGAAAAATATGGACATTGGAACACGCTATAAGTATAATGTTATACAGGGTGATTCACAATTTATCCAAAAAAATTTAAGAATAGAAGCAATAGGAGTCAATATCCTAAAATTTGTAAAATCCTTATAGTTTCTGAGAAAAAAATTATTGAAGTTGTAGTACTTTCAATCATTACATAGCTGGACAACTATAGCCTCTAGCGTCATTTGTAATACCTAAGCGTGAAGAGCCACGTGGCCTCAGCAACTCCGAATACTGAAATCCGATTTTACAATTGCCGTTGCGACAGTGTTTACCTGTTATCTGTTGTGTTTACAATAGTTTTTTAGTAGGTAGTGTCAAAAATGGCTTGCGTGTATAGCAACTCAGAGTGATGGATATCGTTTTAATTTATGGTGAAACAAGACAACATTTGTGTTAGTTCGTAGAAACGTAGAGTTTACACGTCCGTGGACAAAATTTTGAACATATGTTATAACATCATGTATGTTAAATTATTTTATTATTTAAAACCACAAATTAATTTTATTAATTAATAATAACAATAGTTGTTAATTTCTTTTTGGATAAATTCTGAATCACCCTATATATCAAGAACACTAAAGGCAAACAGAAGCTGGTCCAGAGAACACAAGACAGTATAATTAAGAATAATTAAAGATTTTTCCCCTGACATAGATTTTCAAGCCAAATAGACCACAGTACGTTAATCGAAAAAATTTATGAAAGTATGCATGTCAAAATATGAACCTATTATGAACTTCCTCATTTAAGACTATTCAGTCAATTTTTACTATTACCCATCGGATATTAAAAATTAAACACAGGATGTCCTAAAATACATACACCAAACTTCACAGGGTAATAGAACTCCCAAAAAAAAAAAATCGTAAACAGTCAGGAAACACTTAGTTTTCGAAAGTTTCAATTGCAATTATAGAAAACGGTTTTGTGAATTAGTAAAATTAGTAATAGTAGTAACAATTCTCAGTTAAGTAACATCCACTGGCAATATTTTGTAAATAAAGTCATTACAACTGAAATTTGAAAAAATCCATAAAAATTTGAGAAGTTCTCTGATATTTTTCCGTCAATTCCAGATCTATGAAATTTCCTGATAGTTCCAGGTTTTCCAGATCCATATACACCCTGAATATAATAATATAGAGGTATATTTTTAAAAAATTATGACAGAATATTTAACGATGTCTCAAAAACGAAACACTTCTTGTTTTTTTATTAAAAATTACCTGATCAAAATTATTAAGTTATTAGTATGAAGGAGACTTGAAAATATGATCAAGTATGTAAAATATGAATATACTACCGAGCCTACATCCATGATTTTTTCAGATGAGTGAGAACCCCATTTTTCTTTTCTAACCGGCAAAATTAATATTATTTATTGGTCACCCGGGGGGTTTGCAGAAATATCTATTGTAAGATGCTTACCATTGTTGTTACTGGCCTGCTGTGAAGGCGGGGTGCCCCAGCCTGAGGTGCCGGTGCTAAGGGAGCTTTCGCCGCCACCCCTGAGCCTCAGGGGTATGGCCAGGCGGGCGTCCTGAGCTGCAATGTTGTTGTCATTATTCGTGCGCAGTTTAAGTTTAAGCCTATTGAGGTGGCACATGTCGTCGTGGTTCTTGTTATCGTTGTTATCGCAGTTTGTATTATCGCATTTAAGAATTTTCAGTGCATTCAGGTCTTGGAGCAGTTCGAGGTCATCAGACTTTTGGTTGGGAATGTCTCGTCCAGGGGGTAAAGCACCAAACTTATCATCTAACTTAGAGCTATTATTGTGGGTGACCATGCCATGGTCAATACGTTGTATTTTTGGTACGGTAACAGAGTTCAGAAGACAATTTTCGGTCACAGATTGCATTCTAATATTAGAGTTGCCAAGTGAACAGCAACTTGAGCCGGATATCACAGATGAAGCGCCACTGGGGGCGCAGCGGGAAGGACTCGGGGGGTCGGCTCGACCCCCCCAAGCTGCCCTTGCGACTTGTACTGGGGGTGCGCTGCCCCTCATGGCTGACTCTTGAGGCACTTGGTAGGTAGGAAATGTAGACTTCGGCTCGGAGGGGGTAGGGGCGCGCATCGTCACTAGTGCTCCATATCAGTCTGGCCAGCCAGAGATCTATAACAAGAAATACACACTGATAATGTCACATGTCACACAACAACAACACGACGGAAGTACTGTAAAAGAATACACAAAAATCTTCCAACATCATTGTAAAATTGTAAATGAAACAAAAATAATGTGGATTTATTAAAATTTGCAACAATAGAACCGAGAAGAGAACAGCGTAACATTACATCATACTGTTCTATCAGTTTTTAGTTTTGCAGTACTTCAACAAAAAAATGTTGCACTTCTATGTCAGTCAAGCCTTTCTTTTGTCTCTCTCGACTATTACGTATAATCACATCATTCAATAAGTAGTCTGATTATAATCATGGAATGATAACAGGAAAAAGTTCGCTATTCCATTGATACATGTGGAAAATAAGTACCGCAGAATACAAAATATTTACAACATTACAATGATTAAAAAAAAAAACGATGCTTGGGGCAAATATGCAGATTTCACTACAGGAAGATAAAAAAAAGGAGGGAAACGACAAAAATGAAAATCATTATCCCGAGGATCATCCACATATGTAGGCGCTGCATCAACGGAACGAAACGATAACTCGAACTGAATAACAATTGAAATGGCAGAATATTCAAGGCAGTGATACAAGTCAATATTGCATTATTAACAATTGTCCCAATCGAAGTTGCATTACAATGTTCTGTTGCATGTCTGGATGCACTTTAATATTTTTATGATAAATCTATCACTTTATAAGATATTTCAATAAAATTTGGTCTAGGGAAGCTTTTGAATTGAAAAAATAAATACAGTAATGTAATTATTATTTTTTTTTAGTTGTTCCCACATTGTAACGTGCATTCTATTGAAAATTGTAGCCTTCACACAGAAAATTACATTTATAAAGCAAAATGTTATAAATTTATTTGTTTTCTTTTTAATATATAAAATGGAGTTAAATTTCTTACTACAGTTATCGGTTATGGACAAACAAGTATTTTGGAGTATTCTATCTCACATAAACTTGTTAATTTTGTACCTAAACTACATGACTTGTAAAATTTAGACCAACTTGCCTTTGTCTATCGAAATGTGACTAACTGAGCTATAGCTCTCTGAACGAAGTGATATTCAATAGGTGTTGGCATTTGAATGACAAGCCATCGTAAATTATAAGTAACTGTTCTATGTCCCTTAATTATATATTTATTTATTTATTTAGGAAAACGGAACATAAACATATATTTAAGGAAATACAATTGTCCCAAGTAATTTAATTTAAATCAATTTATTTTTATGGTCCATCACATATTTTTATCATATTTCAATATTTTCGCTCAAACTGATTTCATAAAAGGTGTCTCTTTTATTACAATCATAGAAATAAAGGAATATAACTAAGATATGTTAAACTAAATAATTTATAAAAAATATAATGGGAAAAATCTACATTGTTTACAAAAATGGGACACTTCTACACCAAATTAATAAATGTTTTCACTGTTCTTTTTTTGTATACTAAAATGTATATGGAGCTAATAGCGACTACATTGCAAATATAGAATGGAATATACTTTTTATATGTGAAGTGGTAAAAATATCACAAACTTGCAACCATTTTAAAAGATAATTTAATAAGATAACAATATATGAAAACATGGTTAACGTTTTAAGGGAACGATCTTTATAATAATCTTTTAGTTATATATATATTTTTCTACACTACAAATGGACGAGACAAATACAATGCAGAAAAATAAAAAAAAAAAATACTTGGCTACTCAACCACCTACACAACAAGCAGGAGACAGTGTATTAATAGATACGAAAACAACTATTTTGAACGATTGTGTAAGAATCTAAGTAGGCGTTACTAATGAAATTTGCAAAAAAATCCTTTATATTGAACGTGAAATTCGAAAAACTTACAAACGCATTAGAATAGAGCAACACAATCTCGACGGAATTTACACCTCCGTTGACCCTATAACGCTGATTTCGAAACGAGGTGGAATCACGACACGATCAAATTTGTATTACCACACACACAATCTGCAATATTCGCTTATAAACTAACCATGCACAAAACTAATACGAGGCATAAAAAATACAATAAAAACGCTTTGTTTTAGCCGTAGTATTCATAAAAAATAAATCTAACTTACACACAAATATGGACGCCAGAAGAACAACCAGCGAAACTTGTGCTACGAGAGGGGGGCATCAGAACGCTTCAGAAACACCCAAGTCATTATTCAGTGCACACTATTTGTGTTCACAGGTAAAATGTTAGTGTTTTTTATCACACAAAACAAATGAGAATACTAAATATCACAATTTTTTTTCAACAATTTGGCGTTAAATACTTGTATTTTGCGGGCACCACAGATTTGTTTATTGATCCATCAGTACGTGGCAGCGCTGCCTTGCTAAAACCGACTAGCCAATCGGCGGCATTCGATTTGCCTCGGCATTGGAAAGCGTGCGAACCGGAAAGTAGTTTTGATTGTTCGCGCTCTCGGGGACGGGTTCTAGGGCGTGGGGGGCCCCTGTTTTATTTCAAGCGGAATGCAGTATAAATAAAAACATTGTAGGCAGGTTCGTATTTATTTGGGATTTCGAAATTTAATTTTTGCTAGAAAATAGTGCTTACATACGTAATTAATTTTGAAAACAATGAACACTTCCACAGTCCGTAGGTATTCTTATCAATTTAAATGAAGGGCAAGAGGCTGTAGGTAGCAGTGGTAGCACGATAATTTCAATACAGTTTTACTCAACTTATTTTCATTAAATTTACTTAATGACTTTACTGGTACACTATTCTTAGCCTAGTTACTTATTTACCTATTTAGATCGAATTGAATATGATATATTCGCAAACAAGGAAATGGCGACTTACGATGCATGGATGAATTTGATATTGAAAGAAGTTTCTTCGTGCCTCCTATTGAGTAGTTCGTACGAATTTTGAGTAGGTACCAATTACTACAGGACAGGCCCTGTTTTTCAGATTTCGTTACATTAGAAAGTACGTAGCTACAAAATTTTACAGGATTTATAAATACATACATTCTTGGGTGAGATAGGTAACGTTCTTTTTAAAGAAAATTGTTGTTTCTTCACGACTAAAATGTTAGAAAACAAGGTGAGCGTTAACCAATACCTAATTGAATCCTGGCCTTAGGTAGGTATAAGAGACGAAAGACTACTCAAGCTATGTAGGACAGATGTTCGGAAGCAAATGGGCTATGCTAGAAGGGTAGCATCCTCGCGTGAACATAAACCAATTTAAATCAACTTAGTACAATTATTTTGCTTGCACCGACTTTTTAATAGAAGTAGGTTAGTCTAATTTGAAAAAAATATTTAATTTAGCTATACATACTTGCGGGACGGTCCACTTCAGCGATATGTACAAATATACCTTTTTTACAGTAAATAAAATGAGACTTCATAAAATGTCTTATCCCAAAAGGTCTAAAAAACCGCATGACAATAAAAGAAACGTAAAAAATTAGCTCTTACTCATATTCAGCTACTGTATTATCCAGAAATACCTACATTTTATCAAATTTCATTGAACGAAACAAAAAGAACTATACTAAGGTAACTCGATGTAAATTTATTTAATTCAAGAAAACTATCCTTAGGTATGGCCTATTCGTTTCAGAACACTCCATTTTTTTAGCATTAATAGCGATTTCCGGAACAAATTCGATTTTTTTTGTTATAAAAATATTGCTGTTTATAAGAAAGCCACCAGGTGGCGTGAATTGATAAATAAAATTATTTTATTCTACATTTGAGTGAGTTGTGATTTACCATGAAATTTGAGATAATTGGAGGGTTTAATTTATTCAGTAAATTATGGCAACTCAGTATTTATTTAATAATACCAATTTTAATCACTGACGTCTTTTAATGTTTTAAATATTATTAAAGAAGAAGGTGACATAATATTTGTGTTTGTTATTGCAGATACGTAGTTATAAGATCTGGCATAAGTTACAAGTCTATTTACATTTGTGGTTTGCTGTTAGACGGATGATTTTTATTCTAAATTTTATCTTTATTCTTAAATTTGACCAATAAATTGGCCAATTTATTGCGTGCAAAAAGGTGCCACAAATACATCCAAATGCGTCATTATCTTTACTGAGATGTCCGTAATAAAACCACTTGAAAGAATACTAAAATATTTTTCCAGATATATTTTGTTGGAATAAACCTCAATGATAACATGAAAATAAAGTATTTTAACAAAATTCATACAGTGTGACCCATTATAAAATGGCAAAAGACGTATTTATACCCTAACTCTATTACTTCACATGACATTTGGATTTATTTTCAGTTATCAAAGCCTACTTTTTTTATTGTCAAATTTAAATTTTGCACTTCCTCGATTAGGTTTGTATCAAATTTAATGAAAATATATTCTCTGCTACCTGTAAAATTAATATTAATGGTGGTTTTTATCATTTCTGTAGTTCCTAAATGGAGTGAACAATTTACGTAATCATAAATAAATTAAATAAACATAAAATATTCATCAATTTGCTCTTTTTAGTACTCAGTTTCAAATTAACCAATAATTTTAAATTTAATGAATGAACCATTTAATTATAACTATGAATAACGAAAAATTACAAACAATAACACAAGCTATGGTATTGTAGTTGGAGCACAAATTTAAAATTTTTGAAAATTTTCTCAAAATTATTTTTACTGATGCATTTGTTACATCACCTTCCAATATTTTTCGTAAATGTTCATAAATGTCTTAAGAGTTCTTTAAAGAGAACTTTTCAGACATTTAACTAACTCTGTTGGTTGACTAAATACACTGTATACTTTTAAGTGTATCTCACATAAAGAAGTCTATTATTATAGCAAAAATAGCATATTAATGAACATTTTATTTGTTTATTTAAAGTATTTGTTATTCTATAATTTTTTATACTACTTTATTTGAGGAGATGCAGCTTCCAGATGCATACTTAGATTTTGAATAAAAAAATTGCTAACAAGTTTTTGTCAAATTTGATAATAAAAATATGCTTTCTTAACTGAAAATAAATTGCATGGAGTGTTGTGTGACGTAATAGAGTGTAAAAAAAAACTAATTAAATCCGACTTTTTTTAAAAAGTGTTTCCATTTAAAATGGGTCATACTGTATATTCGACATGCCTTCAAATCTTAAATTAGTAGAGCTCAAGCACAAATCAATAAAAAGTAAATATAATATTTATAACGTTAAAAAAAAACAAAATCTTAATTGTTCATAAGTAAACAATGAAAAAAATCAGTTTTCTATATACACAATTTCAACATAAAAGCTCATTAAAAGATGGAGCTCAGACAAAAACATTTTACAAAATTCACTTAAAGGAAGATCATATTCCATGTCTTGGTAATTCTAGACATATTCAGAATTTTTATAAGCTTTTTCCAAATGCGAAAATTGTCTAATTATTTCCCGTTGATTAAATATTAACAATTATATATTATTTTATTGGAAAACAAAGTAGCTAGAATCCTTCATATTCCTGATTTTAACAAAAATTAAATTGTTTTGTTTCTTCCAAGTTTTCTGTGAAGAAAAATTTGTTTTCCGACGACCAATTTTTTCGAAAATTGCGGATTTCTAAACACAGTACTTATTATTTTAGTTTATCCCATTTATCAATGTTTTTCGTCAACACATTTTTTTTATTTATTTTTTTTATAGAACATTTACTGTTGACTTACTTTACTGTTGACACTTAATTTTTCCCAAAGAGCAAAAAAACCGGTTCCGCGACACTATCAAGTAAGATATTAATGAACCGTTCGCCAGAGCCACTTGTCTCTGGTATCGGAGGACCGAGACTTCCGCTTCCTCACAATACGAATTCGTGGAATCGGCGTCGGTTGCGCCGCCGACGTAGCGTCCTAATTACGTTGGGAAAACTAGGCCAACACCACCGCCGCTATCCCGAGCGCGCCGGGAGACCAGGGAAAAGGATAAGGTCAGGTCGAGGCCCTCAAAGGGCACGGCGCGTCTCTTCAGAGACAACCGGTGACCTTAGCCCGGCAGCCCCAGCCAAACTAGGTCGACGACGAGGCGCAAACAACAACCAGGTCCCTTGTGTTTACCTTTTCAAGAAACCCAGAGCACGCGGCTTTCGTCTGGCAGTGCGTAATAATTGCTGGATTTCGCGAAGTTTGCGTAACGCGGTGTTTCCAACTTTTTGACTACATCACAAATTGGAAGTAAGTTAAAAAATATGGGACCCGAATTTTTCCTAAAAGAATTAAAAATACCACATATTTGCTAATGAAGGTAGTGACGGTCTTAGGCATTGCAGGAGCATATCGTTCAGATGAGTTATGCAAACTTACTTTGGACGTCAATTTCAAAAATTTCGATGACATTATTGTAGTTACAATTCCAAATTCTAAAAATGGTATGTTACGTACGTTTACAATTACTTCTCGTTTGGGTTCTGTTTCTCACCTAGCAATTCTCAAGAAATATACTATCAAGATTAGATTGGAAATTAAAACTGGAATTTCACGCTCTTTTATGCGCTAACAAGCAGGTAGATGGTACAACCAACCAGTCGGCAAGAATACCCTTTCTATGATTACTAATAAGATTGCACAGTTTTTGAAACTAGAACATCCTGAAATATATACAGGCCATTCGCTCCGAAGAATATCGGCAACGTTACTGGCTAATACAGGAGTTGATGTATTAGCAATCAAGAGACATGGTGGGTGGAAAGCAGCCATAACTGCAGAAAGTTATGTTGCTGACAGTTTAAAACAAAAATGAAATAGCCAACAGGATTTTTTGCAATGACACTTCAACTCCAGGTTCTAGTAGTACGTCGCATCATGCTGTTTTAATGGATCGGTCAGATAATATTGAGCCTCCGGTGACTGAAATGGAGCGGTCAAATCATTTTGAGAAAAATGTGACAATTAGTAAACACGGAATAATTATCCAGATTTTATAAATGTTACTAAATGTAATAACTGTACAATTACTATAAATATTCATTCATAATAATAATAAAATGGAATCGTCAAATATTTCTATTTATTTATTCATAAAATATGCATTTATAATTGAAATCGCTTTTTTCCCTAGGGAGGTAAGTTACCTCACTTACCTCCCGTTGTCCATAGCAACTTCCACTTCTACGGTAAAATCCACTTATCTCCTTAAATACAATTTACTAATAGCCTATTTAATATAATGGGAGCAAATAAATGTTAATGAAGTTTCTAATTAACAACATTTTCCAATAAGCTGGCTATTTAGTAACAGAAACAGACAGAATTATTAAATACTGTGGTTGTAATTGGTATTTTAGGCGCATAAATTACTTTTACAAGTACGGTTTGCAAACGAAAAATCATTTAATTTGTGACAGATCCGGCGATCTCTAGAGGAGGACGAATAATGATTAGTTCCACAGAATCCTAGCTAAAAAAATAGTGCATAAATCGAAAACATTTATTTAACCCCATCAGTGTGTGCAAACAGACTTTTAGTGAATTTTCTTAATTTTTCGCTTAGTGACATAACACGTAAAATATAATTTAAAATTAAAAGGTTGAACACTCTGTATTTCATTTTATAGTAATCTGTATGTTTATATCTACTAAAAACTTTGGACTCAATTTATTGTTTTGAATGTCGCAATAAATTGCATTTTATTTTACTATTAAATATTTTATGCAACGTTTTTAGTAGGTATACATATTAAATTTATTTTTTTATATAAATACCAAGAATGCATTAAAACATAATAATTTTAATTACCTAAAACAAAAAAAAAAACGATTTGCCAAGGAAAGTTATAATTAAATCAGTATTTTAAAGTATAGTTAATTCAGTAGTAAACATTTTATAGTAAAAAATTCCGGTAATTCTAGTCGTAAATAAAACATATGTTTAATAAACATGATAATAAAACTGTGTTCATTTATTTTTAGCTATTATAATTAATATTGTTCAATATTTCAATAATGTTCCGATATAGGTTAATGATTATTAAGAGAGCAGATGAAAATATCCTTATTTTATAGATCATTTAACATCTATAATGACAACTTAATGAAATATCGTCTAAGTATAATTTCAAAATTTCAAGGTGACTCACAAGATTGCAACTTAAAGAACGGACACAGGAAGCGTTTTTCATCATCAGCGTTTTTCAGTAAAACAAACTACTAGATTCGACCTTATTTCAAAGGTTTGGAAGGGATAGAAGGAACAAGGACTGTAATTTATATACGCTAAGGCGATTGCGGATATTTTTCCTTTGTAAAATTATTATTTTAGACGAATTGTACTTTGGTTAGGAAGATAGCAAAATAAATATTTTTCCTATAGATTAAGTACCTTTAGTAAAAACCATTAGCCAAGATAAGATAAAAATAATAAATATTATTAATAGACAATCCACGCAACGAAATTTAAATTTATAAACCACGAAAATGTGGGTGTAATACTAATTTCTGTTTCATGTTGTCCATGCGAGTTAAATATAAATAAAGTTGACAGGTTATCCAGTGGAAAACCCCCAGATTTAAATAAGCTAAAAATTCACTCGGCGGTTCTATTTAGAATCACACAATACCGAGGCAACAAAAATCGTAAACTAAAATTCGAGATTCTCGACATACTTAATGATCTCTGGAGATGACATCATGATTACAGTAAAAATAAAAACTTTATGACGGACATAATAATAGACACAGAAAGAATGTTGATTGCAATTGTTCATTTCATATTGGAAATCGTAAAATTATTGGGTATATTAGGCATATCAACAAATTAAAGTAATCAATTATTGACTAATGAAACATCCTTAACAAACAAAATAATATGCCTACGTATGAAAAATGTTGGACACAAAATGCATAGTAATGAGGACGCTTTGGTAAAACATACAAACTGAGTCCACATTTTATAATTTAATTTTCTAACAGAAATTTTTTATCAAATATTTTCGTATGATGTAAGTTAAAAACAGTTTATTTTCATAAAAAGATCACCACAAATTTAGAGATAAAGACATAATTTACACTTATATTACAGCTTCAAAGGATAAAGATTTAAAAACGATTATTAAGTAATTAAATGTGAAATCGAATCTTTTAATACGAAATGGTCATGACGTAGGTATCTATTGGGAAATCTAAGTACCACGACCTTGAGGAGGGCGCCACAATAGGCTGTTCTGAAACGAGTAATCTCTTAATTTACGTTTGACAGAGCTCGACAGAATGTTTGTATTTTGTTCTAGAACGTCATCGTTTGGAATTATCTAACAATCTATTTAGACAGGTAAACTTTAAGTTAATCGAAGTATCAATGTAACTATTTACATACTTACTTTTAGATTTCACCAAAGCAGTATATCAGCGTTTATTACGTTAAACAAATACAATTTTTGTATTGTGATGAAAAATAGTACAATAAATACTCGCAAACTAATTTTACACAAAAAAGTAACGAAAACTTCATAAATCTAATGATGTAAACAAAACATCACTTGTTTCGACATATATCTAGTACTCGCTATCAAATGGCGTTAAAATGCTGGAATCGTCAATATTTTTTGGGAGTTACTGATTGTCACATGTCACATAAGAATATTTTTCCCAAAAAGCTCTAGTTGATATATTTTTCTGACCATTGAGACACTTTATCACAAAAGGGGAGTGTATTTTTTAAAACGAAACTATGAAAATTGAACAAAGAATCCATAAGGAAAAATAGGTTTATAAAAATTCTAATTTGATGGTATAAAAAAATTTAAACTAAAAAGTTATAAGCTAGCTGGAGGTATCATTCAAAAGAGTTTACCATTGGGCAATATTTTTGTAATTAGCCAACTATAACCCTTACCGTTTCCCAGAATTTCCAGTGAGCACTCTAAGTGAATCGCCCTGTATACAACTAACCTGTAACTCAAATTACCTCCGTTCTCTGAAATAAAACTGACGAATCTGAATTGAGGTTTTCTGAAATACATATGATAGAATCGAGGATAGATTTTTTTGACTATTTTAAACAATTTCAAGCTTCTGTGACATTTCCATTTCCATACAAGCAGCTATAAAAAAAGTAAACAAATTCATCTACCGTGTGTTAGATAGAACATGAAATCATTAACAGGGATAAGATATAACGAGTTATCAGTAGTATTAGTAGATAGCGTAAATAATAAAATTTAAATATATGAAACGTGAGTGGGAAATGCAAGTTTATCAAAATACAGGTTAGAAACATACTTTAGTGACACTAGGTACAGTCTTTCCGAAGTCAGTTGGACATGTATAAAAACGCCTAGCAATAAAATTTAATGAGTTTCATAGGCGTCCCTAAAAAATTTTTCTGCTAGATAAAAAATTATAATAATTTGTATATAATATATAGAAAATTTCTATTATATGTTCATTTGATCAACATGTTTTAATCATTTATACCCATAAATAATTTTATTATATTGATGGTAAATTTCGTTTTGTTCTGTTTCAAAAGGTCTCCAGAATGCCATGTTGTAATAATATTAGTAAACAAAATATTCCTCTTATTTTCCCTTCCCTTTCGCAAATGTAATATGAATAATTAATAGAAGGTGCTTATAAATTAAAATTACATGAATCACACCAAATTCTGCATTGCTGCACTGCACTGCTAGGCAATTTGTCAACCACTTGTCAACAGCGGAGATTTATTGAACAATCACCAAGTTCGGCTATGTGTACAACGTTTGACCGCGCGCGCATTCTTCAACTGGGCGAATATCACATCCACGTTTAGTTCGACCAGACCGGCATATGGGTATGGCTAAATAAATATGGGGACAAGTTTTTCAAATATTTCAATGTCGAGTTGCTGCGTCAGCGACCGAACCTGGTACATACTGCTATCCTCTTGGTTCTTCAATTGAGATCGGAAAGACTACACTAGTATTACTAGTTATTATAAACATCTTCTTACAGGCAATATTGAAAAATGTTAGATTACATTTGATCGATCTTGTTTCGCATTACTGAAGTAAGACACGACTAATATATCAGAAATAGAAAAATGACAAGTAGGTACGAAGACCGAATAGTTGTCTAGTTTTTTTTGTTAATTATGATGTTGTTATCAGAACAAAGCATGAAGAGACATAGGAAGATAAACAGCGTTTTCTCGGGACATTCTATACATCGGAACTAAAATGTTTGGCGGTTTCTATGTTACAAACATTTGATCTCGGTACGAAATAACAAAATTATTAGTAGGAATAGTATAAAGCGCATAAGTCTGTAAGCGTACAATAGATATGGCGCAATATATTGTTAACATACGTTGCAATGTTTTTGTACAAAACTTTACCTAGCTATAAAACATGTAGCATAAACATATGATTTAAATAATTGAAAAAACATGCTAGCCAGCAATGGGAAGAAAATTAAGCAACACAAATTTGGTAACTGCCTTAATAAAACAAAATAGTCAATGCTCAATCCTGATTTTCGAAAACAATATACCTCGGTTAAAAACTGAATTTATTCCTGGCACTATCGGCGGAGCCTAGCCCAAGAACAACGGCAGGTTAAAGATTCCTAGCTAAGGCTAGGAAGTGCGTTATAAGTCTGTAACTGTACCTGTGATTAGGTACTTAGGCTCATAACAATTCAAAAAAGTTTACTGGTGCTTTAAATAATACTACGGGCTGGGGCAGTCTTAAAACCACTATGAAATTAAAATGATTCATTAACATGTAATTGTAATGGGCTCATCCAGTAATATTTAATTTATAATTTGTTTTTATATTTTCTATATTGGAAGCATTTAATCCCCTATTATATGGTGAAAAATCAGGTAGATACCTTTAATATTTAACCGTGATAAATAATTTCTAATTCGTAAACGTGACGTCACACCACTCGACTGGCTTGACACGACAGCTCAGTGCGCTATTCGCGCTATTATTATCTGATGTTATTTACTTGCGGTACAGTTTTTTCGATGTTTATTAGTATTTTCCATTTGCGAAAAAAAATGGAAAATTAATTAAAGAAACCTTTATGCTAAAAGGACGTCACGAGTTATTTTTATTAAATTATTTTTGCCTAACAAAAAATCTCACCACTTAAATATTATGCTTTTTGTAAGTAATAACGTATGTAATATCTAATACATAATTTTATACACAGAAAAAAAAAACCTTTTGAATGTTACTTATTCATGTCTTTCATTTCGAGTAAATTAAAAAATAAATAACGACACAATTTCACATTCTTGCATACATCATAATCAATAATCACTATTTAAGCGAATATTTCACTTTAACTTGTATGCCACTGTTATACTAGCCAAATAATATGACAGCAGATAATACTAATTTAACTAAAAAACATTCCTCTCCCGAACAATTTACATAATGGTGCTTATTTCCTTCTTGCACCAAGGTCTACAACTATTTTCAACGTTTCAAAAAATCATTATTTCTTCGTTATCGAAATTTGTAATGATGTTTCTTTTTTAATTGGTTTGATCATAAAGCATAAATGCTTTATGGGTTTCATGGTTTAAATTTGTCTGTTTTTGTCTGCTTGCTTAGCTAAAGATATCATATCATTTTACGTATTTTTCACTTTTTTTACTCCCCACGAAAATCTAGACGACCTATCGGAATATTAGTTATTTTATAATTAAATTACCTAGAGTAATTTTTCACTAATTTGTTCACTGTAAAATAAAGGTCGAATACGGAAAAGAAAGTTTCCGAAAATTCCGCATTATTATTGCAAAATGAGATGAATTTTGAAGAAATTTATGGAAAAGACGGTCAATCCAACGACCAACGTGTGTGCCAAAGGCCGATTTAATAGACCGTGCAATTATTACTCCAGGTATTTGTTAATTAATTTCGTTTGTTCTTTTGCAACTAATTGTTTTTTATAACCGTTATTTTTGGAAGTTAATATCATAGATATAGGTTCTAATTGATATAAATAAACGTATGGAAAAAGAATAAATTCAAAAGTTGAAATTAAGTTGTCCTTTACAACTAAAAAAGTAGCATGCAAAACAGCGTTATAAACAAATTGTTCCAGGATCTTGCAAAAGCCGCTCGGAAATTCGCTCTTTTTGCATTAAATAGAGCTTATTTTTACAATTAAAGAAAAGAGAAATCACCTACGCCTCTTTGTTGCAAATATAACTTTTTTTTTAAGTTAATTGTTATTAACTATTGGACGTATCGCACCGGGATTTTACAGACCATTAAAGAAAGAGTTAAACTTTTATTTCCTAAAAGTTGTACATTGATAGTTCATGTAATAAATGCGTTAGCAGCAGTAAAAGTTTAATGAACGGCCTGTACGTATGAGAAGGAGCGCTGGGCCCGCACACGCGCGTGAGCACCGCCCTCGGCGCAGTCCGATACATCCAATAGTTAATTAACAATTAACGTTATATATATATATAAAAAAAAAGCTATCTTGACGATATTCCTATCTGAACTGAGCAAACTTTGTACGAAAAATTCTCCCTAAAAATGTCGCAATTCAGAAATATTTTCAAAGTTACTCATCTCCGCTCGCTAGGGTTGGTAACGGTGAAAAATATACGCTCAAATGATATTCCTCTATGCATAGAGCAGATTTCGTCTACTGATCTAACAAGAAGTTTCCAGATGGAACTTAAGTTTTGACTACGGGATCGTTTTCAGCTTGTCAAAATACGTCGGAAATTATATGTAGAGTAAAATCAATTTTGGACTATGATTGAGCGATTTTTGAATCCATTTTCATCCTCAATATAGCTTTTACAAGATACTAGCCGGTTGTGCATAAATTCTGACTACGGTATCGTTTTTAACTGATCAAAATACGTCGGAAATGATATATAAGATCTTTGGGTTTGGACTTTTTGTATGCCTGATATTCTATTAATTAAAATGGCCAAACCTAAATATTAGGAGCCAAATTTTGACTAAGAATGTGCTTTATTGATTATTGGCATCAAAATGAGTAGCGGTACCGGAGTGTACATATTCCACTCGAGTTTTGTGTGCCGGAGTTATTTTGTTAAAAAAAAATCCTATTTTTTACACGTTAACTAACCGTGATCTATACTTTCTGAACATGGATTTATAAGAATATGCTAAATGAGCCCACTTTATATAAGTATATAAAAAAAAATTTTCCTTTTCCCCATTATAAAATTCAGTTTATTTTTTAATTCTTTAGAGAAAAAAGTAATATACTTCTTATAAGGATATTTTCTAAATGTTGCATAATGATGAATACCACCACTTTTTGAAAAAATTATGCATTAAAAAACGGAAGTTAGGTTTATATTTAACTTGGTTAGTCCAAAATGAAAACAAATTGTAAAAAAAATCCGGCGCAACTAGGTGGTGTAAAATTTAATGAAATTTTGTGCATAAAAGAGTTGAAGGATTATAGTCTTTAGAAATCGTTTTAGCAAAATAATGTTACTCTTGTTTTTTTTTTTCAAGTTTGCAAGTTTGTTGCAACGTCGCAGTTACACTCTGTAGATGATCAAGGCACGCGACATTCCTGCACCTTCGCCATATTCCGCACAAATTAAAAAATTGTGGGCCACTTCAATCGACACCGCGGCAGCTCGTTTGGTTTGTTAACCTTCTCGGAGAATCGTGCCTAAGGTGGCCTGCGTGATACCAAACAAACAAACCTCTCCTAATAATAATAATTAACGTGTATCCGTTGCCACTTCGATTTTCTCGAGGCTTTAGCGGACGGGAACTTTCGGATCACGTGTGCGCGGATCTATAGTTCTTGTACCGGAAAGGGCAAAAAAAAAACACCGTAAAATACTAAAGGAGCCGTTAGTTCGCCTACTTGCTCACGTTATCCACGAATAGCTAGCGTAATTTTCCCAGTTCACGCTAGAACTCCAAACGCGGATCGGTACAGGGTGGACCAAATGAAGTATACGGAGAACATATACAGGGTGTTTGGAAAAGTTTGTACAAGATTTAAGGAGGTGAAATTAGAGCCAAAAATTGTAAAAAAGTTCCTATAAACATTGGTCCTTCGGAGCACCGTTACTGCATTATGACCATAGATCACCTAGACTGGCTGATGTATCTAATTCCAATGCACGGGTATAGTCCTTCCGAAGTTAGTTGAATATGCAAAAAAAAGTGTGGTAATAAAATTTAATGAGTTTCATAGGCGTCCCTAAAATTTTTTTTCTGCTAAACGTAAAAAATGATAATAATTTGTATATAATGTGCAGAAAATTTCTATTATCTGTTCATTTGGCCAACAACATATTTTAATTATTTTATTATATAGATGGTAAATTTCGTTTTGTTCCGTTTCAAAAGGTCTCCAAAATGCCATGTTGTGGTAATATTAATAAACAACATATCCCTCTTATTTCTCCCTTTCGCAATTGTAATATGAATGATTGATAGAAGGTGCCTATAATAAATTTAAATTGCCTGATTCACACCAAATTCCGCACTGCTGCACTGCACTGCTGGGCAATTTATGAACCACTTGTCACCTGCTGTGATTTATTGCCCAGAAACCCAATTAATATTTGTCTTTTCGTTGATTTTACTGAAATAAATATTTTGACTTCATGATTTATTCTCACATCAATATACTTTTCACATACAGCCCTTACAAGTTCCGTTAAATGATTACAATTGTTAGGGAAATTATCAAATTTATGCAAATTTTCAAATATGTTCACAATCAAAAAGTTTTTTAGTACATGATACACAATTTTATTTTTCTGTAGCTTGGGTGTAGGTTGGTGTTTATATAGTTATTAAAACAAATTATTATTTTTTCTATTTCTTAAATTGTCATTCTTCTCTGTTAAACGACTTTTATTTTCTTTGGGTTACCTTTTTTTTTTCGTTTATTGGAAATTCATATTTTATTTCTTCTTTCTTGAGGCATCATCACTAAAATGTTTATCTTTTCATTATCCGTAATATCCAAAGTTGACATCGAAGATGTAGGTACTACTTAGGCCAGAATATGATGACTGTGATGTGGTAGGTTGGCTGATAGAAGACGTAAAATAATCTGAAGCTTGGGACTGTTCATAAAAAAGGATTAGTGAAGATAATTTTTATAAAATTATGTGGTGAGCATTAAAACGTTCACTAAGTATTGGGAGAGTCCTACATGCAAAAAAATCATTCAAATCGCACAGTCCAGGCAAATGTTACAGGAGTGTTCTAGGCCAAACTTGAACACACTCTGCATATACATATAAAGTATAATTACTTATTATTTCTAGTAGCTTTACTGTGGGAACTGCATTTTTTGCTAATTATCGGAATACATTTTTGTTGAAAATTAAAAAAAATTCTTCAAAGTGATTGGAACATACACGTGAAAATTTTCATGGTAACCAATCCTGGTTTTTTAAAAGCTTTCACCTATCTGTACTTTATGTCAACATCATTTGGAAATCTGTAAAAATTAAAATATTAGATTCAAAAAATCGAAGCAAGTGTAAAAATTTGGTAATTAGTTATTTTACCATACTATAATTTTTCTAATCAAATTTTGCCAACCCCCCCAGGGTGCTGAACATGAATTTGAAATTAATTTTTTGTTATTTTTTCGATCGCAAAAAATATCACATTAATTTTTAGCTCCCTCAAAATTACGGGAATTGGAAAAATTTCATATAAATTGGACCCTTAACCGTAAAGTAAATAATTATTAAAAATATGAATTATTTATTCATTATTTTATTAACAATTTATATAATAACATCACGTTTACCATTGCACTATGTGCGAACAAAAATACAAAGTCAACCCTGGAATACTCTAACCTTAACGAAGAAATGGCGTATATAATGGCTTATTACGTTTTATATACTGCTTATTTTACTTATCTAGAGAAGGAAACTTTTCGGCTCTTTCGACTTCTATTTATACAATGTCCTACGATACATTTGCCCATGAAAAAATAACTAATTATTGAAATCAAAGCGACATGTACAGTTTCCTGATACGACTGATGCTGGGCTACCGACTAGGCTCCCAACTGCATCATAATCGTCCTATACTATAGCCATAGCCAGTCTAGGTGGTCTATGAATATGACCCTCCAAAGGGGTCTTATCCTTTGGATATTGTTTAAAATAACTTTCTTTCTGATTAAGGTAATGGAGAGAAAATTGTAGGTAATAATCATACCGTAAGGGTCTTTAACTATCATAAGTTTAATCAAAATCGGTTATAAAATAAATAAGGTTTAAGTACCCTTCTGCGTAGTTTAGTCAGAAATAATTATTTTTTAAATAATGTATGGCTCAGAACAGTAACTTTTTTTAAACATTTTCACATAGTAGGCATCTTTCATGGCGACAGTTTTGTTATAATGATACTAATGATTGTCACTATCGCTTGCTATCATTTAAATTATTTTTTTTTAGTTGTGATTTTTGTGCTTGATTTTGTATTTCATTCGATTTTTTTTACAACCATGAAACATCGTGCTTTTACTAACCTTGACTAATAAAAAGTAGACATTGTTTCTTTAAAAAAGGCTAATTCATTAAAAAAATATTATTTTCTTGATAATTTAAAAGAATAAAAAAAAATTTAAAAATTTCTGTTAAGGGTACTTAAAAAAATAACATTATGATGGGTCATATCTCAGTAACGGTGCTCCGGAGGACCAATGTTTATTGGAACTTTTTTTTACTATTTTTGGCTCTACTTTCACCTCCTTAAATTTTGTACCAACTTTTCCAAACACCCTGTATATAAAGAATGTCCCGTTCATAATTTAAAAAACCACTGAACAAAATTGTGAGGGTAGTTGATATACCGTTTTTCTTGTTGTTTGCAACTTTGAGGGTTTTTGTTAATTATCTTTAAATCTACTAAAAACAAAGTGCCAAAGGGAGTCCGAAACTTTTTGTTGTTCTTATGTTCAAAAAGTCCTGTTAACTTTGGAACGCACCTCGTATATTATATTCTACATTCTATATTTGTTACTGACAAAATTAAAGTCGGCACACCGTATCCAGCACAACATTCTTGCAAGCGTAACATAAAACTGCAACAAAACGTGCAATGCAATAATAGATCGCAATTAATGCAAGCACGGGTACGTTAAATATGGGGGCTCGATTACCGACTCGATTAGGCGTATACGTTCTAAAACAAAATGTCGAGTTCCTTAACCCAGGTTTACAGAAGCGTAACGAAAACCTTACTCGCAAATAAACATTAAAAACGGTTCGTTATTTACATAAACAACGGACTCTTATTGCTACACCTCCGGCAATAGCATTTTTATTTTCATTTATCGAAGAATTCAGTTATTTACACGCATATTTATATGAAATGAATGGAACTGGCAGGAAATATACAAAAAAGATACAATCTGAAGCAATTTTACAACTATCCATTGACGAAAACATGCCGACTATAATAAAACCATATTTTCTTAATGAAAAACTATGCTTCTGTGTGTTGTGGTTTACCATTCCAAGAAACTAATTGAGAGCAACAAACAAATTTTACGACCGACCATTTAGCTACAGAATTGCTCAAATCTGATAAGATTAACAATATAAACACGGCTCGTTATTAATACTTGACCTTTACCTTTTACTACAGAAATTAACATGCCTTTAATTGTGCGTAACTAAAAACGGTTCGAAAATATGTTTACTCCGCTAATTCCATTGTACTAAAATAACCTTCGTATGAATATTAAAATAATTCGATTAATCCTTATATACCTATCTTTTGAAATTCTAGACAACTTTTTGTTGCTTAACTTTTGATCAGAGAAATTAATTCAAAATCGGCATCTTAACTGTGCTCTGACCAACACACATCCAAAAATGGTATTAAACCAGGGTCACAACCATTTTTCCTTATCAAAATCAACAAGACGTATCGTATCAAGTTATTATCCACAGGAGATCAACGTGTATCCTCGCGTATTTCGAAAACACACAGCTTGGAGAACTGTTCCTAGGACGAGGGCAAAGAGGCTTCATAAGTTAATCGATACAGAGCGAGCAAACCTAAATTTAGATGCGCGTCTTTGACGGGATTCCCAGAAGAAAGCTTACAAATCGCCTGCAGCAAGGAGGGACGATGAAAATTAGGAAATAAAAGTGGGACGGCCCTAGAATCTCACTTAATACTACTCCACATCTGCCTAGGACAAACAATGCCAGATGTAACACTAACATGCACGAGAAAGACGTAACTAATTCTCGAATATTCCTGAATGGGCTAGCGGCTAGATGGTTCATGCGTATTTCTACATTTGAACACATTTTTACAATGTCTTGAATTATAATTCAAGATAGGTAGGTACCTATTTGTTCACTTTTCGATACACAAACAGAGATTGTAAACGACCGGGAAATAAAATAATCTTATTCAAAAACAATCATAAAATGTGAACATTTTGTTTCCAAAATGCCAAAAAAAAACTTCAATTAACTGGAACGAAAAATACTTTTCCCTACTTATTAATTTGATTGAATAAATAACTTCGATAATATGACTAGGAGACTAGGTACTTATTTTTGAAACTTTTTAACCCCTGCGTCACTTTCTTGGAATTAACGGCATTCGACACCCGAGGTAGAAACACATTGTCGGAAAATTTCAAGGCACTCGCCTGCCGTGGTAAATTGTTACAGTAGTTTCCATAACAGAACTTTATTGGCTTTTTGTTTTTGTTTTTAGCTTTAGTAAGATTTAAAAACGTCATACTCCTTTTGTCACGTGTAAATGTGCTATATCCAACTAAAGTTTACTGAGGTGCCCACAATGTTAACGAAGCAAATGCTAAGGCTAAGACAGGTAATAAATATTTAATTGTATTCATACAACTAGTTTTATTGATATTACCTGTTTTTTTTTCTTTCTACCAAAGCAAATGCTAGTATACTTTTAGGTATGAAGCAAATATGTATTTCAAAATGGTAATCACAGTTATAGTCTTTCCGAAGTCAGTTGAATATGCAAAAAAACGTCTGGTAATAAAATTTAATCAGTTTCATAGGCGTCCACAAAAAAAATTTCTACTAAAGGTTAAAAAATATTTGTATATGTGTAGAAAATTTCAATTATATGTTCATTTGGCCAACAACATATTTTAATTATTTATGTCCTCAAACAATTTTATTATATTGGTGATAAATTTCGTTTTGTTCCGTGTCAAAAGTAGTAAACAAACTATGCCTCTTATTTCTCCCTTTCGCAATTGTAATATGAATGATTGATAGAAGGTGCCTATAATAAATTAAAAGTACCTGAATCACACCAAATTCCGCATTGCTGCACTGCACTGCTCGGCAATTTATCAACCACTTGTCATCTGCTGTGATTTATTGCCCAGTAGCCCAATGCAACTGTGATCGTTTTCCTTTGCCCGCGCTCGCATTCTTCAACTGAGCGTATACATTTCTATCACCTCCACGTTTAGTTCGACCAGACCTGTATATGGGTATGGCTAAATAAATATGGGAACAAATTTTTCAAATATTTCAATGCCGAATTGCTGCGTCAGCAACCGAACCTGGTACATACTATCAATCTGTTGGTTCTTCAATTGATATCGGAAAGACTATACTTTTAGATATGAAGCAAATATGTATTTCAAAATGGTAACCACAGTTTTACTTGGAAAATACGAAGTAAAAGCATTTGCTGTCGAGTTCCACTTAGTATGTTTTTTTTGGATAGTATTGTTGTGTATTTTGTATCTAAATGAGTATCTTTTGATCAGTGTGTTATTTTTGCTTTACAGACAATCGAATTTGGTCTTGTCAGAGTTGATCTTAATAATTTGTTACGAATTAATTTTGAACAATTTTAAAACTACATCAAAATTTTAATAAAAAAGGATAAAAATTCAAAATTATTCAATGCAATAAAGAGGTGCATTTTTATATTTGCGCGACATCCCGATTGTAGGGACATTATCATGAAAAATAATTTATACATAGTGTTGAATTGATAATGAAAAATGGAATGATGGACTGTACAAGTAAAAATGTGACTTTTAGTCCTATGCGTCTCTTACAGTTTAAAGTTTAAAACACGGGAATTTTCTTGATTACTCTTTAACGAAGGCAAAATTGACCTAAAATTTGTGACAGTATGTTTTTAAGTATGCTCGAATTAATTTTAAATCAGAAAATAAAATTTAAAAAAATAGGTTTGCAAGGTTTTTTAGTGTCAATGCCGGTATGGGTCGACGTTATTGAATAATTTTTTCTACTTCCTTTTTTTTATTAAACGAAGAAAATTACCTGATTTAAAAAATAAAATTATTGGACAATCTACTAGAAGATATACCTTTGAAAGAACACCAGAATGATGGTGCCCCAGCACATTTCAGTATTAATGTTAGGATATATCGATAATAAATAGACGAACGATATTCCGAAAGGTGGATTGGTTGAAACCCGCAGTTTGGCTACCTTCATCTCCGGAGTGTAATCCACTTGACTTTTATTTATGTTGTCATTTAAATTCACTTGTTTACTCAGAACGAATACCAATATTTAAGGTACTCCGATAAAGGAGTTTAATCTGTTTTGAAACTATCAAAAATATTCCGGATGTTATCAGGAGTTACTTCAAACATTTCCCGGAAAAATTAATCTTAAAGAAATTAACGTGATTTAAACAGAAAATGTTACTTAATCAGTGGTAATTTTACAAATTGCAACTCAATTTAACAAGCGAAAACAAAATATTTCTGGTTGTATTTTCTCGATAGCTCAAAAAAGACGCCTGACCCAAAAGACAAAATTATGTTGCAATTTTTAGTTGTATCCTTGTGGTTTTGTTTTATTTCCCATTTCAACAGCCTCTACCCCCTTTTTGTTGTTCAGAATTGAGTAGAGCATACTCAAAAACATGGATTTGGAAAGTTTAGTTCAATTTTGACTGATCTATTAATGCGTACTTAATCAAGAAAATTCAATTTTTATAGACTTCAAAATGTTAAACAAATGTTATATTTCAAATTTTTGTGCCGTTGCGTAAAATAACAGCTCCGTTCAATTCCAGACATATTTCATCTTCTCCACTAAAATTATTAATACAAATATTGAGTTAAAAAGTGCGTAAATGATAACGATAAACACAAACGAAAATAACTGCTACACCGCAACCCAACCGCAAGTTATGTAACTGTCTCCCTGGTATTTTAAATATGCCGGTATCGGTATCCTACGAATGGCATCCGCAACAGCAACAAAATCTGTATCAAATTATTTAAATCGCATTTATATAAACTGCTTACAAGTAAGTGAACAATCGAAATCTATTCTCTAAAAATATTATATTGTGACCTCTTTGATTTTGTAAACAGAACTGTAGTTATTTAAAAAAGAGGCTAAATGCAACATAATTATTTACAAGAATCTTGTGTACTACATATGAACACGATTGTTAAAATTCTTTACATGTTAATTCCATTATAAATTTAACACATCGTGGAATAGATCTATTTCCCCTTCATACTAATGTGCACTAAACCATTTTTTACGATACTTACCATAGGTAATTAATTGTTACAATGTAACGTGTAATAGTATTAAATGTTAATCTAATCTAATCTAATTTCCAATTAAACAACAATTATATCAATCATGACAACTGCAATAAATGTAAAGATATGAAATTCACTTGCATCCACAGAAAAAAATATATATCCACAATAGCAGTTTTCTTCGAAAAAATCAACTATAGGCATCATTAAGCCACGTACCTATCTGTCAAATATCGAAACATAATTTATCGATAGAAATGATTGATAAAACCTACAAAATAACATCGTGAGCTAGCCCCTTCAGATATCCATATAGCAAATTGTGGTACAGTAAACTTATCAAACATCACTTGCATATTTACCTAACACTTGTTCTACGACGTTATTTGATGAATAAATGATCACGATATGGTTAAAAATCAACAAACCGGAAACAAACACAAATAAATAGTCTCATTATTTGTTTCAATATTTATATGCAGCAGAAAAGGGAAATGTTTATTCGTAAATAAAATGAAAACCACTGGGTTTAGATATAGGGAAACTTTAACAAAGTTACACTCAATTTTAGTGTAATTTCGAGTTTTCCACATTTTCTGAACTTCATATTCGATAAAAAAATTTTGACCAGCCTTATAAAAACTGGAAAATTTTCATGTCAAATTCGATAAATTAGGCCTTCCTCTACAAAATGTCCAATTTGCACAAAAAAATAAATGTATGTTTCCGGGAAAACTAAATTTTGCTGAGTGCATCTGTCAATTTTTGCTTAAAAATCAAAATATCTCGGAAACGGTCAATCTTAAGTATGGAGTATGCTATATATTTTCAACTGAAAAATAGATACTCTTTCCAAAAACGCAATAATATACAGAGGTTCCATTTAAAATAAGAAAGTTAGTATCGGCTTCCGGTATAACAGGAAGTACGATGACCTTGAAAATATTTTAGCTTGGTAGGCCCCACGGTCCGTATCACACTATCACAATTTCAAAAAAATCCTTCGAGCGGTTTCCCAGATATACATGGATGGAGTTCTTGGTGGGACACCCTATATACTTTTTAATTACTTAATGATACAGGATAACAAAGAAAAACAGGTATAATTAACAAATTTCAAAAATGATGTTTTAGAAAGTCGTTACTACTTCGTAAAGAAATAAACAACTACAGTAAGGCAAACAGTACTATGTATAAAAAAAGTTTGAAATACTAATTTAAATTGCATACCAAACGTTTGAAAGATAAACAGTAAGTTACACTTTGACAGAAGAGGGTGTATTTTCTTTATTAGTTGAAAACCAAAATCCTTTACTAAGTAAGTTTAGCGAGTTACAGGAAATCATTTTTAATTTTTTTGCTCAAAAACGGCAGCAGATATGAAAACTTTGCAAGAGACAAAGTTTCTAAACTGAACAGGGTGATTGATGTAGAAAAGACCGGTGGCGTACCGGAATAAAGTTTGCGGAGATGAAAGGAGGCCCGACCCCAGAAAAAGTATCAATCGTGACAACTATTAGGCACGGCTAATGATAATCTAAAAGCCCTACGTTCCAAATTTAACTGTTGGAGATACAAAGAAAAAACAGAAGAATTATTGAATCTTTTAACACCCTGTGCCATGAATGAAGACATACCATTATGAAACATCCTATATAAAATAGGTCAATACGAATGTTTCCTCTTAAATCTAGCTCCATGTACCACCAGTCAGCGGCGTTTTTGCCAAAATCAAATTTGTATGGAAATAAATATTTTTTTTTATAATCAATTAATTCTTCATTTTTTGTTTACATATTCGTACTCGCTTTAATATCCGCAACAAAACGCGCGAATGCAAATTTAATGCAAATACCTACATAACTTACGAATGTGAATACGAATATGCGGAGCATCCCTAAACCGTTATTTACAATTTGAGTAGCCACTACAATTTAGAAGTTCCGGCGCTTGTGCAATATACCTGCGGTTCCCAAAACTTTTAAAATCCAGACGTCCTTCCCCATAAAAAGTGTCCCGATTACTCGCCTGATTATCTATGTATTTAAACGGAGGTACTTTTCTCGATGCAAAAACCGATGCGAACATTCCTCACCTCCACTTTGTACGGTCGGTGATCGGGGAACAGCCAAAAGCTCTCGAGAACGCTCTCGAAATCGCCATCAAAACTGCCTTCCGCCGAGCCTGGCAACAGTACAGGCTCAGCCAAGTTCGGACTGTACAGTGAAGGTCGCTCGGCGCATATTTCTAAAGACATTGCGCGGCGATATGTACGTTCATTCGTGGTGTCGGAGACACCGTGTGCGAACAGCACAGCTTATACGAGGGCGTGCCGATTATTAGGCGCATAATTTCGCGATCACGGATGAGATCACGACCGTTTAGAGGCGTTACGTTTTTAATTCTCCCTGACGTAATTTACGAACATAAAATTAGAATCTATTGGCGACAACCCTGTTTATTTACAGTTTTAAAAAATTGGTTACATGTTCATACAACGTGGATAATACACTGAGAACGCTTCACAATTGATTGATTATAACGTATCTACTAATAGATAGACGACATTTTGCATTTGTAACCTAGTTTGACCGATTACGTTAATATAAACAATATGACTAACTTACTTTTCAATTTATCTCGACAATAAAATATTTCGCGACATTTTGTTAAATTATAAATATATTTGGCATAAACTTACTTGTTCCCAAGTAATGTAACATATACATACAGAGTGTAACATAAAATGTTCACAACGATTTTTCAGACGAATTTAAGAACATTTTTAATGTAACAAATTACAAATTATATTTTATTAAATAGGCCCTAAGAGTGGGCAGATTTGGAAAATCAATTTCCACATTACATCTTTTTTTGGTGCCAATTTTAGGAAAATTGTACGTATCAGTAACTTTTTTGTACTAAACCTAATAGTTTACTACCTTAACCACTTATCAATTAGACAATGCGAATATTCAGATTCGTGAGATGTTCCTTAACATGAATCAAGATGATGTCGGCCGGAAATCTGGTGCCCATTTGTTTAAAAAAAACTTTTTTTAAACAAATTGTAAAAATTGGTTTTTTCACTCTTCACTTTTTTTTAGGTTATTTGGCTCATTATAAACAAAAAATTTCCTATGCACTATATATGCCTCTAAAATTGATAGTTTTAAACTCGGTTTTAAAGTTATAAACAATTTAAGTTGCTAAAAATGCGAAAATGACGTTTTTCAACGGCCGATTTCCGGGTTAAAAATTGTTATTTTTGATGTTGCCAGGTACCTAAATTAAAGTTTAAACATCCCCTTACGAGATGCTGAAGAGTTTTTGGGACTCTCATTATTTTAAAGCCATGTTTTTTAATTGTGAATAATGCGCTGAGCCGCGCGCGCGTCTCTAATACGTAAATTTATTACCAAAGATCCATTACCCAAAGACTATGTCACTTATGTACCTTTATGTGGTTGTAAGTATTTGATACTATAGCCATTTTATTTTTTTCTGCACTCTATTAGTACAATTTTGAATTAATTAAATAAAAGTATTATGAATGATGAAATTTAAATAATCAATTTTCACATTATTTTATGAGAGTAATAGTACTTAGAATGCTAAATTCAAAGAACATAAGCTGAAGCCGCTAGATGAAATTGCAAATCCATGTATGAGAGAGGCGCGCGCGCGGCTCATAGCGCTTTATTAACAATTAAAAAAACAAGGCTTTAGAATAATGCGAGTCCCAAAACCTCTTCAGCATCTTGTAGGGGATGTTTAAACTTTAATTTAGGTACCTGGCAACATCAAAAATAACAATTTTTAATCCGGAAATAGGCCGTTGAAAATCGTCATTTTCGCATTTTTAGCAACTTAAATTATTTATAACTTTAAAACTATCAATTTTAGAGGCATAGGGCATAGGAACTTTTTTGTTTATAATGTGCCAAAACACCAAAACAAAATTTTTCCGGAGTGAAAAACCAATTTTTACAATTTGTTTTAAAAAAGTTTGTTTAAACAAATGGGCACCAGATTTCCGGCCGGCATCATCTTGATTCATGTTAAGGAACATCTCACGAATCTGAATATGCAAAAGAATCGAGTCGGAAAATTTCTCCCACGAATGCGAGGTTTTCGCCATGTCTAAATGTCTTTAATATCTATTTATTTTTCAGTTGTGTAGAACTGGGTGCACTGAAATTATTTGGTCACAGTTAGTGACCGCAAAAAACTTGTGATTTTCGCCCGTTTTTTCACAATTCGCAGAGAATTAAAAAAAGTACATAAAAATATGTTTTTGGTCGCAAATTACTTGTAACAAACTGAAATGAGCACAGATTTTAGTATTTTGAAAATTTTAAAAATCACCCCTACTTAGGGGTTGAAAAAAATGGCAAAAATGAAGAATTTGAATATTACCAATTGATATAAAAACTATTAGCATCTTAATATATATTTTTTTGGAATTTTTACAATTATTTCTGATATTCTCTATTTTTGGGGATGATTACACTCCCTGAGCGCGCTTAAGGGTGGATTTTCTAATTCAACATGCTTATTTCAGTCATGAGAATAAATCTTTCTTTGTATCAAGAATCATTCGATAGAAAAATTCACATACTAATAGTTTTTATATTTATTGGTAATATTCAATTCTTCACTTTGGGCGTCTTTTTAACCCCTAAATAGGGGTGATTTTTGAAAATTTTCAAAAAACAAAGCTATGCTCATCTTAATTTTTTACGAGTAATTTGAGACCAAAAACAAATTTGTATCTATTTTCTTTAGTACTCTGCGAATTGTGAAAAAACGGGCAATTTTTGCGGTCCCCTGTATTTTTTATTTTTATTTTTGCCAAGTGGACTCCTCTTTCGGAGTTACATCCCCATGAAATCCGTCCCTAAGAATAGTCTTTTTTACATCTCATAGGGGTGTTATAACATGTGGAATCTGATAATGCTACGCTTTTTGGTGGGAAATCCCCTTAAGACACTTTTTCGTGGGCCACCCTGTCTTTGGAGCCAAAAAAATTTTGTAGCATATTTGAATTTCTTAAAAATTATTAGTCCTCTAACTTTTCGTTACACTTTTCTCCCGAAACTAACGAGGCTGAGTAAACTTATAATTTGTAAAACGCATCACTGAATTTAACCAATTGTAAGCTAAACAGTTTATGATTACATCTTTTACATTCACAAAATACATTTCTGTATATACTTCCCCTTAAAAACAGTTCACAACCAAAAATTAAATTGTGAAGCTGTATAAAAGTTAAATTATTATTTAAATGTAAATAAATACTTCTTTAGTTATATTTTTAAACATTTTATAAAATTTATATAAGGATGCGACATTTCAGATGATTTATCAACTGCTCAAAATAATCAATCCATTAACCATTATTTCTAATGAATTTTAACTTCTCTATCTACGTAATAATTTTTATATCATTAAGCAAATATACCATACTTGATAAGGATACACAATTCACAAATACAACAATTTATTTTTATTTTATAATATTAAGTTGATAAAAGTAAATCCTTCAAATTTATAGTTCTTTCCTTCTCTTTACATCCCCACCCAAACGTTGCATGCGTAATCGTCAAACATCTCATAATATTAATAAAACAATAAAAGCACCTTATCTAAATCCAAGTTTTGTGAATTTAAGCAGATACTCGATTACAATCTCTCGGTACAAATTATTAGATGGGGATAAAAATGCGTTGTTGTACGAATGTGAATGTTACTGATAATACTCTATAAACTGACTACTACTTCCTTATATGTATTATTTATAATTTGTTAAGTGTATAATACAAATCGTGCAATATTTAATATTAAACACTTTAAAATTTGTACGAAATCGTATAAATTCATAAGAACTCTTAAGATGTTCGAAGGAACCCAGATGACCCTCCACATGAAGCAGAAAACTAACAGCGGGAAATTAAATTTTCACTCGAATTTCGAATTTTGGGAAATAAAAAGTTTTACATCAAAATTCGGACTGAGGTAGGGTAACATGATTACAAATTACCATATCCAATTTAAGGTCAACAAAGCGCCAAAGGTAAACAGATTCTAAAGATGGGCAAAATTCTAAGAGACTAAATGTCTAATTGTAAGTCAGGCGGAGACCGTTGCAAAGTTTTTGCGGGTCCATCACAGGTGGTGTTCGAACGTCGACCCTGGTAGACAGTTCTTTTTAACTCGCACACCTACTTTGTTATTAACAGAATTCCAAATTTTCAGAAATTCAAAACTTAAAAAAAAAGTTATACGAACATTTTTCTGACGGCCTAGAGGTCATATCTAGTTGACAAACCGTCCAGTAGTATCTGAGTCTGCGGCGAAAGACCCAACAAGCTCCAAAAGGCTTTCAATCTCTTAACGAAATCTCAAAAAATCAAGCTCCAAGTAATTTCCCAAAAAGGTACTTTTCGGAATCCTTACAAACAGTGCATATGTACGACAAAGACTAAGAAAAGGACACTGCTATCCCGAGAGTGTATTTTACCCTTAGTCAAAACATCTGGCTATTGATGGAGGAAAAACTCTTTTAGTGTGACGTCACATTTAAGCAAACCCGCAAAAAAATTGTTATATTGTACAGACCGACTCTGATCCTTGTGTACTATTTACACAGATACTATATTTTTACAAGGATTTAGAAGTATTTAAGAATAACCGTGTTATTCCTAATGCGTATGCTCGGAAAGAATAGTCTCATACGCAGGTGAAATCTTGTTGACATCTCGACGCTGTCATCGTTAGCGTATTTTCTCTTCATTTGTTTATTCTAGTTCTAGTTCTGCTAAGTATTTTTATTGTTTTTCTTGGTGCTGCGATGCGTCAGTATTTACCGGGTGTTTTTTTCTTCAAGTGGTTTATTATAGGCCTACTGTTAACCATAACCAAACTTTTCTTGAATTATACCCTGTTGCGAGGCTACTTCGCTTACATGAAATTATCTTTAATCCGTATGCTCAGTAACTACCATTGATATAATATTAATTTAATAATTACTATAAAAGTCAATATTATTCTATAAATTTAAATATATAAATTCTATAATTCTTTTAGTTTGTTACTTCATGACAATGTGCACTATGGGGTTGCCTATTATTTGGCATATGTGACGTCACTACTAAAAAGGTCTATTCCAGTTCGCCTCTTTACAAGCAAGCAGGAGCCCAGAGGCCCAACAATGCTGGCAACAGAGGATCTCGATACAAATTTCGTAGGAAGTATGTGCCTTTAATGATTTATTAAAATTTCCATTTATACCTAATTTAGTTCAAATGTCAATATGGCAAGAAGGACACAAGAACTGGTAGCTCACTGACTAGATCTAAGTAGTTCCAGAAGAGTACCAGTACCAAAGAGATTGGAAGAAAAGACTGCAATTTTTCTGCGCAAAGACTGTCGTTCTTCGCGAATAGGTGACTTAAGTGAGGAAATTATTACTTTAAAGGACACTAAATTTGTACTATAACTTAACTACACGTCAGCAAAATAGCCAGTGGGTGGTGAGTGTGGGAATTGGGAAATTGACATTATCTTCTTAATTTTATGAAAAACACCACTGTTTGGAAAATAAGATGATTAATGCTATTCTCTTGTTATTCTCTATGAATTCTCTACATGGTGAATTATTATTAAACAAGTGTTACTGACTGAATTTCGAATGGATTAACATGGAACTTTCACAAGAGTCCCCGTATTTTGTGCCCGCAAGGCACTTCGGCTAGACTTAAAGGAGCAGCAACTTCTAGTACAGTCACAAAGAGATGTGTGTGTAAGCGAAGTTACCTTCGCGGCAAATGATTAATATTTAATTGCGAACCCGAAGACTAAATACCAATACGTTTATGTGGAACAGTCAACGGATCTGCTCCGTCGTAACTCCTAGACAGTTAGTCTTTACAGCACGCTTCAAATTATTAATTTAACGTCTAAAACCGCAGAGATAAACATAAAAGAGCAAAACGTCTAACTCATGAAAACATATGTATAAATGTAAATTATTACAAGTTGTCTTCCTCTCTTTACATACAGGATTTTCACAGATTTTCTAAGGCCATTCGGTTTCGAGATAGAGGGTGTTTAACAGTGCCGTAACAAGGTATAGGCAGAGTAGGCGCAAACTGCTAAGGGCGCATGGAAAGGAGTTGAACACAAAAATTTAAAAAATATTTTTGCAAAAACATTCTGGGAATTTTTGTAAATTCTTTATAGTTTCCGAGAAAAAAAAAGTTATAGTATTTTCAACCTTCAACATCGCTGGACTATTGTAGCCACTAGCGTCATTCGCGTTGTAGGCTGTGCGCAATACGTTCTCCCTCCACGAGGCCCCGGACGATTCGAATACTGAAATGTGATAGTGTTTACATTAGTTCTTTAAGTACCAACAATGGTTTACGTGTATAGCAACTCAGAAATTGATGGATATCGTTTTAATTTAAGGTGAAGCAATATGGACCCAAATGTGTTTACACGTCGGTGAACAAAATTTTTAACAGTTGCTGTAATTACTTTATTAAATAAAACTACAAATTAATTGTGTTAATTAATAATAACAATAGAGGCAAAAGCAATTGAATTTGTTGACGTAAAATAGATGTTATAAAATTTTATTTACTTCTTGGGAAAGAAATTCTTTCAATTTTTTGTTTGTTCATTTTTTGCCGGTCGCCGACCGCATGTTTTGCCTTGCATATGGTAAGGTTTTACAGTGGACCAGTTTCCAGTGCTATGCAGAAGAGTATTTTTAAAATTATTTTCGAATTGTCGTTTCTGATTTTTTTTTTTTACAAAGCTGTACATAAAAGAGTCCCCTGTACGTTCAACAATTTTTCCCCTGTATATTATTATGTTTTTAATTCTGGCTTATTAGTAGATTTACTTTTAATTTTTTTTACAAATAATTAGATATTTATGTACTGAATATTTTTTTGTTTCTACAGTTGTCTTTGTGTGTTTGTTTATATCTTAGAATATTCAGGGTGATTCATAATGATGTGCGGGGGGTACTTCCTATTTTTTTTTATTTGAGGCCCTCCTGAGAAAATATTCAAATCTCAAAATGACCGAAAAAATTAGCTTTTATTTTTTTTTTTATTCAAGAAAACGCTTAAACTTAGAAATTTGAGTTTTGATACACGTTAACAACTAGTTGAATGGTATTTTTTGGTAGTCTTTTTTTCTGGTTTATGTCTGAATGAAAGAAATTAGCACCCCTTGGTTTTATTTCTCTCACAACTTTTTTCTACGTTAGCCAATTCCAACAAGAAAAATACTACATTTCATTAAGAAACTTTTTTACTCTTCCCATTTTTTCGTATACTTAATGGTTTACGAGCAAAAAAATCAATTATTTTTCCTTGCCGATTAGGTACACATTAATTAGTACAACAGTTACCAAAACCGATCGTCATTTTTGACATGATTTTTGCAAAAAGCTAATTTTTTCGGCCATTTTGATATTTGAATATTTTCTCAGGGGGGGAGCTCAAATCGAAGTACCTCCCCTAAAATTACTTTTTAAACACCTTAAAATATTTGCACATCATTATGAAACACCCTGTATATTAAGTGAAATAATTTATCATGTTTTATTTTTGTTTTTATTACATTTTTAAAAATAAAATGTTTTGAGTTTTTGCTTATTTTTAAGAATTAAGGCCGCAAAATTAAAAGCTTGCCTCTAGTAAAATTTCTTCTAGTTACGGCACTGGTTTAAAAATAACTTTTTTCAAATAACTCGGTAGACCTAAGTCGATATAACTTGGGCTAATAATTTATTTAATTAAAGATAAAAATGCACTTAATCTTTTACCGGTTTACCTCCGAAATTAATTCAAAAGTAGACATAGTGGCTGTAATAATTTGATATTACCACTTTTTTACAAAGCCTAATCTCCCTATAAAATATAAACGGAAAAGTTAACTACAACGCCAGTGAAAGCTAAAACAAGGATTTCGTGATAAAAATAGTGTTGGACTATTTATAAATTTAAAAATAGCAATGCATATAAAAATAAATTGCAGAGGTTGACCTTGTGTTAATTAACCACATAATTGAAGAATTTGAACTTGATACAATTACTTGTTCAAATTCAGGGAAATTTTGGAATCTAATTTTAAACATTATAGATATATTTTTATAATTAGCTACCTGTTTTATACATTTTTCTGTTAACTATAACTACACCTGAGACCAGACCACTGCTTCTACATGCCATCATGTGAAAATGATATCACTACATGTGATAAATGTATGATAGACCATATTTAGACTAAATTAATTTCTTTGGTAAATATCCTATGTTTAAAGTGTAATTATAATTACTCATATAGATATTGCTGTTAATAAACTTTAGTTAACGAATTACTTATTCTCGGCATAAATAAACAATACAAATGCTGCGTTTTGATTCAGACCAACGAGTTGTGATAAATTTATAACATTGTAGGTTCCTATAAGGTTGGACTGTAAATGAGAAATGGTTCTGACAATATGCTTGAAGAACACACTGTAAAAAATCGGCGTAAAAATCAAACAATGTAAACATAATAAGCCGGCGGCTACGTTTTTCGAAATAAGGTACTACATAAAATTTTAAAAAAAACGCCTCTTACAACACTATCTACTCAAATGAAGTTTATTGTATAAATATATTATTATAATGTATTTTACTGTGCTACAAATGTTGTGACATCTAAGTAAACTAAAAACGTAAAGTGTTCCTAATCATATGCAAAAAGTATTAATTAGTGTACATTCTAATGGATCTAGAGGTACTTTAGTTATCTTACTAGGTATAAAATTTAATATTTGTAATTTGTTATAAATAAATATGCATAGTAATACCTATTATGCCATATGTCAACCTAGGAAAACATTCATTTTGTGACATACATATCATTAAAATAATAATTAACGAATTTTGTAATACTTCCTAGTGTAATAACAACAAAGATAACCGAATCAACTTCCCCCACTGAATTCAATTATGTTTTTAGGCAATTAGTTACGAAAATAATTACTCAATTTAGTTTACATAGATAAACAATAAATACCTAGGCATCCTATTTACATGAAGCCTAAGTAGCTAGTAGTACTGAAATTAATAATTAATAAATACTATCTGGGATACCACTATTTCATAGCCATATCCCAATATATTGCTATAGGCCTATAAGCATGAATGAAACAAGTTTTATGTACCTACCGAGGCGGATATATTTGTTAACAAAATGTTACAATAAAAATGAACCTTTACGTATAAACAACAACTGTTTGTAATCGTAATTCAACAGGTATATTAAAATGTGGTTAATTATTGCACCATTGATTTTTCGTTTATTTTGCAAAACGATATGATATGCGTATCAGAAAATTAGGTATCTACCTATCAAAATTGACGAAGGAAATTTGTTGGTATACAGATTACATATTCAAGAATCTAGGTCATCCGTAAATCAAATATAGTTATTGTGCCGAAGCAATAAATTGAAAGAAAAGGTTCAGAATAATAATAATATAAATTTAACACAATACGTAGGCAGTTTGTAATTTAAGACGCCATTTAAATTGGAGCAACTTTTCCTATAAAGCACATACTAATTTAGATACAAGTATATACAATAAAGCACTTACCTATCCGTTAAAAGTCTTTTAATTATAAAATTCGCACAAATATCACTCGAAATCACACGGATTCAAATTGAAATTTCAATCTTTTAAATGAACGTCAGTCGTCAGTACCTGACGCCATTTTAATTTTCTATTTTCCTAGTGTTTTAAATTTTATAAAATAGAGCACGCTACTTACTCGCTGTTGGTGCTCCATCTATTGGTCATCATTTTAGTGCACCTATCAACAGTCAACACAAACTAGAAGAGAAGTGAAAAGAACGAAGACCAAAACTAATAAAAAAAAATTGTATATTGTGCCGTAATGTCCTCAAAATCGACTCAATAATTTATTTGCCAATGTGGTAGCTGAAAACATTTTTTCGATCTGGAAAAATTTTAAAAAGGACATTGTGAGAAATTCTGTTTAAGTACAGCCCTTAACCTTGTTAATTATCAAGTTACAAAATGTTCAAATAAAATATTTCACAGTTACAAACCATAAGCTTACAAGTATATAATAACAAAATTTGTAGAAATGTTACTGGAAAATTTCTTCTGAAATGAATACTCCGATAACCATTTCAAGTACAAGTACTGCCCCTAACAATTCGGATTTTGTTCAGTTGAACTATAGCTCACGAAACAATGAAGAATCTGTTATAAGTTTAGGCTCCACAAGTTTAGAACGAGTACCAGTAAGTTGGACATCAAGAGGTAATACTTTTAAACGGAGAGATTCCAACACAAGCATTTCAAATATTCAGAAAGTTAGTAATTGGATTAAGAGTATTGAAGAACCTAGACATGTTTCATCTGCTGTAGTAGATTTGGAAGATGATGTAAAAGATGGTAGTTTTAAGGAAAGTGCCAAGACAGAAACTCCGAAAGACGATTTTAGTTCTGATTCGAAAAGTGTAATCTTATTTCGTTGTGATTTTAATAAATCTGCTAAAACCTACTATCCACCTTTAGCTGCATTTGGCAGATCTAGTTCTTTAATAAGTTGTTTAAAAAATGATAAATCTGAAACAGTGAATAGTTGTGTCACTAGCATATCGAGCAAATCAGATCCTACGGGAAGAAAACCAGGCTTCAGTAATGAAGGAATTGGACAAACAAATTTGTTGTTAAAACGTTCAGATTCTAGCAAAATTATGAACCACTACACTAAACATAATATTAATGTTTCGGTACAGAAAGAAATCTTAAATGATGCAAAATCGAATGGAAGTTCTGAAGTTTATGAAGTACCCTTAAGTCCTGAGAGTAGGAAAAAGGAATTATGCAGTTATTTGCAGTTAATGAATCCTGCAGATAAAAAAGAAAGGTTCATATTGCAAAACCGACGTTCTACAAGGGTTAGAAATTTAACCGCAATGCAGGAAAAAAGAAAAATGAATGATAAAGTTTCAGAGAGTGGGGATAGTGAACAGTTGGTAAAAGATGCAGAAAAATGTCCAACATTGAAATCGTTTAGAGAACTCAATATCAGAGTGGAAAAAGCAAAATTTAACGATGAACTTTTTAAAAATAAAATCAGTGAAGCTGAGGCTGATGTCTTTTGTTTTCCTTTTCCATCAAAAGAATTAACTGAAAATGTTGAGGATTTTGATAATACTATGACAAAATTAATCTCTAGATATAAAAGAATATGTAGAATAAAAAACCTTAAAGTAAGTTGTAAAATAGGATTAACAAAAAATGTTCCAAAAACAAAAGAAAACCTTGTAAAAAGAGTGCTTCAAGTCAAACGTAAAGTTGGTCTTAAAGAGAATAATGTGAAGAAAGAAGAACACAAATTTAAAGATTTATTAAAGAAAAAGTATAGAAAACCAATGACTGCAGCCAGAATTAATTCGTTGAGAAGTACTGGGAAATTTAAAAATGTTTCATTAAAAAAACTGATAGGAAAAAAAGAAAAGGAACTTAATAGAAAGAGCATAAGAAAATCAGTTCGGGAAAATCGAGATATTAAAAAGAGATCACCACAATCTAGGAAAAAATCTTTATCTGAAAATTCAAGAGTAGAGACAAAGCTAAAACCAACTAGCCCTCAGTGTGAAATTGTTACGATACCTAAAAGTAGTGAGGATAGTTACATCGATATAGAAAATCTGATGGATGATATGATAGACTTCAATAATCTCAGTGAAGAACACAAGAAATGTTTGATTGAGAATAGGATTTTATCAACAAAACCAACACCACGAGAAACAATTACCAGTGTTATGGAAGAACCATCCAACTCATTTTATAGCTTACAAGAAATGTCACCGTTATATGGATTTAATAAAACAGGCGGAAACGAAGTTAAGATGCTGTGTGAAGTATACAAAAATTCGGTTTTAGGCAGTGGCAGGAGGGATGTAACAGAAGAGTATTTACTCAATATAGATGCAGTAAAATCAGAGAATAGAGAAAGGGATGATGCAGAATATAAGACTGATACAAAAACTGCTATAGAAAAATTGGTATCTTCATTACCAGACAGTAATTTTGAGTATGATCTTAGTGATAATGAATTGATTATAAAAAATGAAGACGATGACAAATCCGCTAGCTATAAGAAGCATCAATTAACAAATGGCATCACTCTGCAGGAACATGATTATGCCGGTGTACCAAGCGATGATGAATTGGAAGAGGAAGCAGAAGTAGATATAACGGTTCCAAATAAAAAGTTAATTGTTAGAAAGCGGGAAATGTATTCTCGTATCGCACAAAAAAAGACCAAATTCCAAGTATTGCCTTACAACAAGTCAGTAGAAATGAAATCATTGCATAGAAGTTTGCAACATGTGGAGAGAAAAACAGATAATTCTTTGGCAGATCAATCGTTTACTCGAGAGTGGGACCCTGACAATTCACCTAAACAGAAGTCGAAGAAGCAGTCGCACTATATTTCTATAGAGAAACAAAATGGAGCTGTCTTAAAAGCATTCTATATTGACTTTAATCTAATAGTGTGTCAGGAAAAAGTTATTTCATTTTGGATGCAAACTCCATTAGGTATTTTTTTATTGAATATTATTAGGTCAGTGTTAATATAAAAAATTAATATGTCTCTTTGTAGGGAATGTTCTTGGGTCTCAGAATATGTGGATCCCTCGAGGGCAGACTCAGCGACTCTATTTGAACGGTAAATGCTTGCAGAAAGAATCGATGGAAATGATTATAGCCATGGAGACGCATGTGGCTTACGTCGAACTTTGGACAAAAGAACATAAGTCCGACATAAGAGAAGGTCCGGTAGCTGATGTGTTCGCAACAGTTTACTTTTGGAAGCAGAGGCAGAGCGGACTTAGTAAGAAAGTATTGCAATTGGAGAATATTAATGGGTGAGTGTCCCAATATAAAACAGGAAGAAAATGCTTTTGTAAAATTGATCTTTTTCGCTACTCTCAACTACACTTTTAAATAGTAGTGAATTAGTTACAATATTTCCTGAATTCAAATTCAAGAAACTTGTAGTTTTTTATCATAGTATTTCAATTTCCAAAGGAAAACAAATAAATATTTGTGAATGTGTTATCATTGACATGTCGTTGAGGTTATACGTCTGTTGCAGCAAACTACTATAAACGTTAGAAACTGCTTGGAGTATATGCACTAATAATTTGTCATGTGCACTAATAGTTTTCAATAGAATGTTGATAGTGTGCATATGCCAAACATTTTCCAACACTTCTAGTAGTTTGCTGGATGTTATATCCCATGGCATCATCAATCTTACCAAATAATGTAACAGATAATTCCCGTTCCCGAGAATAATGGAAGTGGTGACATCTATTGTATTAACTTAAAATCACTGTCACAGGGAAAATATTTTGTTTTGTATCTGATTATTTTTGTATTTTTCTGGCAATATTGTGCAACTGTGTGGGGAAAAGTTCAAGTGTTAGTTTCTTTTAATACGGAAATCAATATGAGATTAAAAGATATTGTTCAATGCTACAATGCAGCAATGGAATATTTGCTACCTTTTCAGATGTTAACCGAGAATGAAACAGTGTGATAAAAACTTACCCTGTACTATTTTATTTTTGTCATCAAAATCATTATTTAACTGTGACCTGGTAAACTATGCCTTAATTGTGCCATTTATTTTTCAACTAAAATTTCATACTATTGTCCTCTTTTATTTATTATTATTAATAGAGGGACACAGAGGGGTTATTTAAATAAGATGTTTTCTGAGATAACATGTTCATGGTCTAGTATATGGAGTTTATACAAGGAGTGTTAAAAAAGTGAGCAATTTCATGGGTCACGCATGTAAAGGCAGCATTGATGCGCGAGAAATTTAAAATGACAATATAAACGTTAACTTTTATTTTCTACTAATTTCTTAAAGTCCTTCCACTTATCTACTGCCTCTGACATTGTAAGCACAACTTTGTTACTAGGTTCCAGTGCATCAGCGCTAATCCTTAAACTTTACTTTGGGTCATAAAACGGGATCCGAATTTGTATGCGTGGCCCGTAAGAGTCTTCACTCCTTAGTCTAGTACATTAGAAGTTGATAAGAATGGCGTATGGTTCGAATTAAAATTTTTATCAAAACAAAATTTATATAGATATTTTACCAAAATTGTCTGTAGCTTGCATTAATTGTAGAGCAGTATTCAGTGACAAAACACTACACATTTTTTTTATGTAAAGTCCTGATTTCTGTAAGTTTTGTTCTTTAGAAGTTCAGCATTATTATGATAATTTATGTCACACAAACAAAGAAAATAAATACAAAACAAAAAAATAGGAAGATATAAATGGCATAGGTAAAAAATCAAGAACAAAAAATAAGCAATGAACACCTGAAATTTCTCCTTTTTTCCATTAATATACTGTCCCTTTTGATCTTTCATAAAATTGAGGAAGTTTACAATTAAAAAAGTTTTCTCAATTTCTTTTGGAACTACGTAAATTTGTAGTCTATAACCAAAAACAACTAATAGTTGCAAAAAATATATATTTTTTTAATACTACAAATTAATTATGGATGTAAATATTTACATATATTTTGTCACATTATCAAGAATGCATCTTCATTTAGTGTTTGACAAAACCTGCTCTTCTACTGTGTGTCATCTGATCTATACTCCGCGGTCGAAATTATAGATAGTGACTCAGACATAATATAAAAACATTATTACCATACTGCATATAAAATATAAAATGATTTTTATATGGTTCAATATTATTTATCTTTGTGCCGCTCGCTACGCACATCGATAGAATCTATAATCGTCTATAGACTGAGTTACACTGAACGTCGACCTATATTCTATCTCTGTCTTTTGCATTTGGTAGGGAATAGGGAAATGCTTTTTTAGTGGGTGTAAACGGACTTGATTTACCAGTCCTGAGAAACGTCATAGCATAAGCGTAGACGAGGGGTCTAATTCCATGGCTGTAATAAATTTATAAATTAAAAAAACACAACTGGGACATTTAAAAATGCTGTAATAATTAAAATGGGTCAAAGTGCCGGTTATAGCAAACCGTAAAAAAATATTAGTTGTTATGTTTTATTATCTTTTTTCAATATTTTCTATATCTTGTTGCCTTTTACGCAGACACGCCAATGGATTTTTGTTTCCGGCACGCTTCAGCCCCCTTACTAGTTCAAAAGTTAGCGATGAGTCACTCTCTATAATTTCGTCCGCGGAGTATAGTGATAGGCGCTATCGAATAAGAACTGTCAAAATATTCAATAGTACCAAACTATTTGAATTATTCGATAATCCAAAAGGTACTTGAATAATGGTTAGCACATGAACCACTCACAAAGAATCTATGAGACGGTGGGATGAAACAAATAACTGTTATTTTGCTAAGGAGTTTTTAGAATATCCTAGCAAGGATACAGCCAAAAAATATCAGGCCATGTCTAGGTCAAATCACCTTGTGATGGGTATTCAGACTGGACATTTTTTGGTAAGAAAGCACTTTTACAACATGGGAAAGGGTGAAACACCTCCTGGTAGGGGTTGTGAACAGGAAGAACAATAATTATTATTTGCATAAACGAATAACTGCCGTACCCTAATAACTTGGAGTATATTGATAAATTATTTTTCTTTCCAAAAATAAATAAGAGATTTCATAGTCCAACATTGAATGAATTTAGTTAATAGGTAACGCTACTAATTATTAATTATTCAATAGCTAAATTCATTTGATAGTTCTCATTTCGTCTGATCTACGATTCCCATCCCCACGAGATGGAATCTAATTTAAAAAAAATGTGGATGTGGGGCACCTCGAAGCAAACTGAGTTTGGCTGTTTCTAGACTGTTACTTATTATGCTCATGCTGTAAGATCATCCTGTCACTGTCATTCCTCTTCTCGATCACACTAAATGGCATCGCAAAGTAGTGCGGTAGCAAACAACTGATAAAACCATTTATTTTATTTTATTTTTTAAAACCATTTTAATTATTTACCTGTAACTGTAAAGTATGTTAAAATATTTGCAAGAACAGAAACCTCAGATGCGTTTCGTAATTCAAGTTACAGTATAAAATGCAATAACAAAACCACATAAAACAATGACAGCACAATATAAAATTCCAATCACATCTACAATATTCAAAATTATTATTTGTTTTTTTCGTTAATCGATCAGCTGGTTGACGAAAACAACACCATCTCTTGCCTGTTTATTTTTATGAATTGATTTGATGGATGGACATGACCTAGCCTTATGATTTTTAAACTAATTTTTGCTGGGGTTTATCATTATAGAAAGAATTTAAAAATTCTGTGCATTAAATGCTATTTATCTAATTATTATTTTTGCAGATTTGCAGATGACGTTCAGTATTCAGTAATGAAAAGCGTTCCTAAAATAATCGTCAGTTGGCACTCTGCGCACGATGATGGAGCGACAAAGAGAACGTTCATACACGCTTATGAGCCAGCCGCGGATTATCAAACGGTGGCTAATATATACAACATAGAACCCGTGGACCATTACGTTTCATCCCTACACAACATCGAAGGTAACTATGTCGATAGACCTGATTAAAAAAATGTATTTTTGTCTCATTACAGATTGTGACGATGTGATAATGGGTTGCGGAGAGAATAAGATAACCTTATGGAATGTGGAATATGGCTATATTATCGCCACAGTAGTATTATCTGAAATTAAATCACCACTGTCTACTTTGTGGGTTAAGTGTGACAGGGTAAGTGAGGAATATTTAAGTTTGTTTTTTTTCTCAACTAGGCTTCGACGTGCTTGCATTTTGTTCTTTATTCGATTTCTAGTTGTATTTAACTGTTGATTTTGTTTTTATTTTACAAAAAATGTTCCTTTTTGAATACCAACAAACTGATTCTTAACAAAAAAAGATAGAAAGCAGTCCATTTGTTTTTAGGGGTTTTTATTCGCCCTACAGCAGTGTGTAGATAGAGAACTTCGACTGATCGCTATTAATGGTTTAAACCATTCATGGAAAAAATTGGCCAGCTACGTTCCACCTGAAGGATTCGACAGGTAATTCTACCTTATATCTTGCCCACATCATGTCTAGGACTCGCAAAGTTTTTCGTAAACAGGGTGTGCTATTTAACTTTCCCAAAACCAAACACATATTTTAAATTGGCGTTAGTCATAGGTGAAGGATAGTATAGGGCTTAATTTAACAAAAAAATTTTTTATCATATTTATTCTTATTTTCTTTCGTTTGTTCCTTGAAATCAACCTTTTTTCAGATATTTGCAGTTCTGTTTATTATTTTTTGACAAGAATAAAATCTTTTAACCTTTCGCACAGTTTGATTAGGGTTATTGAAGACTGGTTGAAAACAGACCTGTCCAGTGTGATAAAACTTTAGCTTTTTCATATTTTTTGGATATTTTTCATATTTTTTGTTTTTTTTTTATTGCGACGACATTGGCAATAGCCAAGCCACACAATTGCAATGCGTCTACGATCCATCTCTTGTTGTGATAAAAATGCAACCGAGACTAATATCGGCCAAACCGGTTTGAAAATTAAATTACATGTGAAAGAGCCAGCCGGATCCAGATAGCGACAAGTGAGCAACGAGGCTTAGCCTGAAAAATGAATTTGAACATTTCAAGTTTGCTGTTTACACTTATCGTGAATCCAACTTGAAATAACCCATAAAGCCGATAGGCCGTTATAACCCAGCTGATGGGTCAGATTATTTATTTTTGGAAACTAATATTTCTGTAAAAACTTTATTTTATCAAATGGACGTAATTGGTTTTTATATTTTATTTACCCTAACATATTAAATAAAACTATTACGAAACTTTCTACTGAATTACGCAACTTTGCCCCCATTTAAGCTACTTCGTACCTCTTAGCGTTTCCGAGATCCCTGTAGTGAGAAGCAAATTTGTAACAGCCTGTATGTTTAAACATAAAGATTTCTGTTTGTGTAATTTGTCATCATCTGTCAGTTTATAGGAAAAGCAAATCAGAAATAGATGTGTTATTGCATTCTATATTTAATTTGAATTATGAAAAATGCCTGACTGTTCTATAGTTCTTGCAGATATGATGTTTCTTTTTTAATTTAATAAACTGTCAAACCTGTCATTTCCAGTTATGATAATGAAAAAGGATCGATCTTTCGAAATGTTGACTTTAATTGAAGTATCTAATATAGTAACATGTATTTTTTTAATTTGTGTTACTTCTCACAATCAATCTGAAATTTTTGGCTACTAAAAAATAGTTTAATAACAAAGAATAATCTTTAATTGATCCTTTTAACTCAAGAGTTTATTTAATTTATACGAGGCACATCCGCAAAGTAAGAGAACCCAAATATTTTAAAATCGCAACGGTAGTATATTTACAAAAAATTTTCCACTCAAACACCTTGATAGAAGAGAAAAGATGAAATTACGAGGTCAAAACTGTGAGCGGGGTAGTTGATGATTATCCAACCAAATGAATCCAAAAGTTGCTTTGTAGCATTGGTTGTGTGGCGACATGCATTGCCATGCAACAAGCACACTTCCTTCATTAACATTCTCCTTCTTTTGTTCTGTATCACCCTCCGTAGGGTCTTCAGGATTTCACAGTACCACGCAGCATTAATTGTTGTCAAAAGTCAAAAGTTGTTATGATTTTTCGGGCCGAAAGAACGTTTTTGATTTTTTCCCTGATAGTGAAGACAGATGTCGCCACTGCATTGATTGTTTTTTCGTCTCGTGGGCATAGTGACCCACCCATGTTTCGTCGGCAGTCACAATAGTCAAGGAATTGTTCACCTTCCAGTTCAAAGCTTGCGGGAAATTCCCTCGCACACAATTTTCAGTAACCTAATGTTTCAGTAGTGATTTCATGCAGAAGAGATCTGGAGATTTGTAGAAACATTGCGTTCATCTCATCCAAAGTTCACCATCTCATCAGTCACGATTGAGGGATGCCCACTACTTTGTTCATCATGAACATTCGTTCTGGCAGCTTTATACTCACGTTACCACTTGCACACATTAGTACGATTCATCACACCGTCCCTATAAACAGTTTTGATTTCTTTAAAAATCTGGATCGGTGACTCCCTTTATGAAGAAAGCGGATGACGCTCCTCATCTCTCTGCTGATAGGTTTCGGAATAGCGGCACTCATTTCAAGAAAAAATAATAAGTAGTAACATTTTTTTAATTTTCCAAGCAATGAACTCAAATTTTTTGTTATCAGATTTTAAAATATTGTTGCGCAATAACATTGCTTACAAGTGAGAATATAAAGATTATTTCTATGTCAAGTTTGACTCTTTACTGACCTCCATCTGTAGTTAGAGCCGATTTAAGTTAAGTCTTTCAAAGAAAACGCCAGTGGATATGTTAAGTGACACACCCTGTACATGTCTACCAATGAAACCAAAGTATTTTCAGAATAATCATAATTACCTTTCAGACTAAGAGGCGTATGTATAGAAAATGGTTTGCTACTGTCCTTTTACGATCAGGGCATTCTCTGTTGGAAAGCTGAGACCGGCGAACCAGTTGAAGAAACCAGTATAGAGTCTGATATCATCCCGTCGGGCAAATACGTGATATTGATCGAAGACGAGCAGATCCTCGTGAAACATGCCATGACTCACCTAATGTCGTTGTCTGTAGAAGAGACATAGTCGTTATCATGCAAGCTATCGTGTGTATGTTTTTAATTTTTTAATTACTTTTACATTTTTTACTGCAACTTAGGAGTAGTTGTTATTTAGTTTTCATTAAAAGAGTGTTATTTACGAAGGTTATGTAAAGATTTTATTTTAATTCTAGGCATCGTATAGCACGTTTCGTTAGAAAACATTTCTTTCTGTTTTACTTAGGAAATTGTGCGAAAGGTGATTCATTTGAATGTTACATCGTAAATGTCTGGATTGTATATAATTCGAGTTATTTCTTGTAAAAACTGTGATGCACTGATGTCTACAGATTTTGTTAGTTATATTAATGTATATAATTGAAACGAAATGTATATTTATTGATTTTGAATTTTAATGTACCGTAACTTATTCACAAATGATTTAAAAATGGATCTGTATAATATATTTGAACAATTTAGAATACACATTTTGATAGTTTGTGTAATATAAGACGTATGTTGAAGATTATATTTTATATCCAGTAAAATCTTATTTTCATTTCAGTTAGTAAAAGTTTTAACATTGACATATCTATAAAATCGTTAGTGCGTCGTATTATATCAAAATTGAGATGTAATAGTTAAAATTATACGATCTTCCTGCTCACGGCTTTGGACGAATGAACGTTTTGATTACGAACCAAGTTCTGATCAAAAACCAAAAGTAGCCAGGTCCGGGTCTAGGAGGGCTACAGGGCCTATAGCCGCGGACATCATGAGATCGGGGGCCCTTAGCAAGATCTGGCAAAATGAAACCAAAAAGTGTTTAGATTTTGTTTTTTCTTACAATCAAACCAAAAAGTGTTTAGGTTTTGAAATTTTATATCGGCAAGTCGCTGATTGTTCTCGTAGATTAATCCGACCGTGAAGGCGGCTGCATCTGATGCGATATGAAAAACTTTGTAACTTTTGTAACCTGAGGGGTTATTTATTTACCCATCGTTACGAAGAGTACCGTAACGATATCAACTTGTGAAAAGGAGCTCATCGATTCTCATTTACACTTTAATTATGGTACGTTGGAACTTAAAAAAGTGGTACGTTCCGAGAATTAATTTCAGGTACTTACCGTTCCTTTGTTTACCTAGCGTTTAAATTCATGGAATTGTCGTACAGGGTGTTACACTCTCATGCAATGAATCGCTTAATTTAAAGTCATCAAGAAAACATCAGAACTTCTTAAGGTAGGTTTTTTTATAGTAACAATGCATAAAATTTTGCATGCGATGTGATTTTTGAGACTCAAGGAATCACATATACATGGCTGTATTTAGAATCATAGCATTACCCCTTAATAAATTAACCCCGACATTCTAAACTTAAGTAGACTGGACTGTTTGGAAACCCAAGGAGAACTACCTTTTCGGGATCTTGCTGGATTTCGACACTTTTACTTCCTGCCCATTGTGGATTCAGAAGTTTTGTTATCAATTTATTTGCCAGTTCTGGTCTTTAAGGACAAAGACGGCATCTCCTTAATGCCTTAAGTACTTGTTATATTGTCAATTCGGTCCCATTTCCTGAATCTGGGAAAGCTCTAGGGATTATTTTACATGTCATATTAATAATTACGTAACAAAACTGAATTTACAAGTAACCCTATTCTTTACATCTTCCTTTGCCCTGACCTCTTATAGCAGTATGACGATGGGCTAGTCGATTTTATGTTACCCTATTTTTCTAGTTAGAAAAAGCCAACGTAAAAAAATTATCTCATTATTTTTTGTATAATTCAACGCTTTAGTACGAAAACATGCTATCTCAGATTTTGGTTGGAAAACATGCTATCTCAAATTAAGCTTGGAAAACATGCTAACTCAAATTTTTAGGTAAAAACATGCTATCTCAGTGTGACTAGAAATTTAAGTTGGCACATTGAATGATTGAAACATTGAAACCGTGCGTTTATAATAAACTTTATATATATTTTTTAAAAAGTAAGGAATATTTATGTTCAGGTACACTGTTTATTTTATTTTTTTCATTCAACATTTTTCAATTAATTTTGTTGTTATTATTGTAAATGACAAAATTGTTAATTAAAAAAATAGAATAATATGCAGTATGCTGAAACACGTACATTACTAGTGTAAATAGTGTATACATTAATATATAAAAATTGTTACTAAAAATTATTCGATTTTTTTCATACAAGTTTGCTTTGGTATAAAAATTAATAGAGCACTCTTACTTTTATTAATAGACTTAACATAATAATCAGAATATAAATATAATGTATAAAGTTGAATGATATGAATATATCGATGCGACGGGCGCATTTGATATGCACGTGCACATTTCCGCGGTTCCCCATGCACACATGTTTATTATCAGATCATAAAGTACCGGTAATAAAAGTGTCGCATACCTGCATTTCATTTCCAAAGTCTATGCAAGGACGCGGCTACCTTGTTTTTATTGAGGTGCAGTAAGAACGACTCGAACCCGGAGTTTGGGGCCTAGCCTGGTCCACTATATGATTCTTTTTATTGCAGTCTTCTTAGTCAGCATTAGGATACAAAATTATTTTCAGAATAAATTGTGCATCCCAGATTTTGTGAAAAATAAAAATAAGTGTATCAAGAGTAGCGACTATAAATCAGATAAGAGTACGCTATTAATTTTGATATCAAAGCAAACTTGTATGAAAAGAATCGAATAATTTTTAGTAATAAGAAACATTTTTATATATTATGGTATGTATACACTATTTTTTTATCATTTGTTATTTCAAAAAACGTCGAGTAATGTACGTGTTGCAGCATACTGCATATTATTCTATTTTTTTAATTAACAATTTCGTCGTTTATAACAGTAACTTAACAAAATTAATTGAAAAATGTTGAATAAAAAAAATAAAATAAACAGTGTACCTGAACATAAATATTCCTTACTTTTTGAAAAATATATAAGTTTATTATAAATGCACGGTTTCAATCATTAAATGTGAGATAGCATGTTTTCATACTAAAGCGTAGATATGTATTTTCATTTTTATAGAAATTAATGCAACGAAATTTGGTGACAGATTCTTAACATAAATTTAGGAGACCCATATTTTCTATTTTGCCAAGTGGCCCCCTCTTTCGGAGTTGCAGCCCCCTGAAATTCGCCCCTAAGAATAGTCTTTTTTTATATCTCAGAACTCTGTTAAGGGAACCCCCTTAAAACATTTTCTCATGGACCCCCCTGTCTTTGGAGCCAAGAAAATTTGGTCACATTTGAATTTCTTAAAAATTATTAGATGCTCGAAAGCCATTGAACTTTTTTGTCTCTCGATATTTATTTCATAAAACGCAATGTTTTCGCGAAAAATGGCAAAATGTGATCGAATGTATATTGTGATTCTTATGAAATTCTACGTTAATCGTAGGTGGTTGGTGATGCATTCAATCACATTTTGCCATTTTTCTCGAAAACATTCCATTTTATGAAAAAAATGTCAAAATAAATCTACATCATAAAATGCTTATAACGCTAGAAGTAAAAACTAATGATTTTATGTAATCCTTTTTGATGTGTGTAAATACTTTTTGTGTAACGTTAATAAACATCTATCCATCCAAACCTTCAGCGACCCCTGTACAACTTCTTCCACAAGACCCCAGAGGGGACCCCATAGTTTGACAACCACTAGTTTAAATGCTTGATGATGAACAATTTGCAGTCTACTGGTTTACTCAATAACTTCCCGAAGACCCTAGAACTCTAAGGAGGTATATGGCAAACTTCCCAGAGAAAACGAACAAAAACTCGACATCATAAACTAATACATTTATTGATAATATAATGGTTACAGTAACAAGCACAGTTCTGAGTTCAATATGAATAGGAAAACATCATGAAATATAAAATCAAAATACTAACTAAATAATTGATATAGTAAAATCAAAATACAAATAAAATACTTGTCCAAATAATAAAAAAAATGCATTCCTAAAATGCCTAAGGATATACATTCTAATCTATTATACTTAATCTTCAAGAGTGACATTTTTGAACAAATACGACATAGATTCCTTGTTGTGGATTCTTCTAATAGCCTCCGACAACAGTATTGAGATGTCTACGGTTTTAATCTTGTGGCACTGCATTTTTTGTAGTTCGTGAGGGATGGTATTTGTGACCACGACCTACATATTTGAAAAATGCATTTAAAAAACAAAATATTGAATTTAAAAAAACAGTTCATAGTTCGTACCTCATCGATAGGGGAGTCCTCAATAAGCCTAGGAGCATCAGAAGAAAGAAGACCATGTGTGGCAAGAACATATATCTTATATGCACCGCGTTCTTTTAAAACCTCTGCAGCTGCCACAAAAGACTGAACGTCGCCAATCAAATCATCCTAAGAGTAAAAAATTACACTGAAATGCTCTGGAAAGTCGCTTTACTAAATATTTTTAAACATTATTAGACTGATAAGTCAGTAATACAGGGTGGTTTTATTTTATTTTCATGAAACTATAGGAACAGGTAAGTTATCGATAAAATAACAATAATTTGTATTATACAGTTTGCATCAAAACTAATACACCAATAAAAATGAGTCCTTATTTCAAAATTGATTTTTTCATAAATTACTACTCCATTTTTAATTTTTTTTTTGTTTTTCAGTAGATTCTAAGATAGAAATTTTGATTGAATATTTCAATTTAGTTCCGTTCAGCATACAAGAGCCTTCATAAATGATTACAAGCCACGTGACCAGTAATTTTATTTTCTTCACGTTAAATTTGGGTAAAATTAAATCAATAAGATCAAGATTACATTAAAACACATTCTGTTTCACCAGCCACTGATCGGTGCAATTTTTCACGATATTCTATTCAACCAATCAACGATTGCAATATCTCGGACGTAAATGTAACGGTTTGTCACTGTTCACTATAAATGAATCATTAATATTGGTGACACCAAGATTTAGATTTTTCGTTACCAGTACCAGCCTACAACCCTATTTTTAAACAATTTGTTTTTTATTTCATATCATTATCCTGTACTAATCTAGCACCAATCCAATCCAATTAAAGCACCAGTTTGTAGTAAAAATTAAAAAAATTGACACAATAGTAGGTAATAAAAATAAAAAAATCAGTGACAAGAAAGAAGACTGAAATAAATAACAAAACACATTGAAGAAAATCAATCGATCAATAATAATGGTGTCACATTGTTGATTAACTCTCGAAGCCAGACATTAATATTTTCTTGATCATTCAAATCGTTCCATATTTTTCAGCATGTTCTCAGTGCTGTCAAAAAAGGCAAATTAACTGATTTTTTTTTATAAATTGTTTTTACTATTGAACTAAATTTTTATAATAAACTGCTATTAAATTGAACTATATTGCAATAATTAATAGAAGATATATTATGTATTAAAAACAAATTGTTCATAAAAGATGGGATTACACTTAGGAAGTAGACATTTGCTACTTTTGTTAACATAATCAGCAGCGTATTTAAAAAAGAAACTTATTCTCTCTTAATTTTGAAAAAACAATTATTTATTTTAGTTTTGGATTTTCTAAAAGGGCATTTCTCACTCCTGTTTCCTAAGAGACATTTAAAAACTGGCTATTTATTGTCAATAACATACTGTAAAATTTCAATGATGAAAAATTGTGCTTTTGGAAAATAACTGGGAAAGTAATTTTTTAAGGACACTAACACCTGTTATCTCAAAAAATAAATATTTTTGAATATAGTATACATAAATATACTTGCTAGGTCTTCTTACCTATTGATTTATAACTTCTCTAATACACTCATAAATGTCGTCAGGCAGTATGTGTGTACAATTCAAGCCAAATTTAAAAACAGTCGAATTTTTTATTTTCTCATGTCTAAAACTCATTTTAAAACTTTAAACCCGTTTTTCTCGAAATACCTTTTTCAAAACGGCACACACAATTGTTATAAACAAATAACTGCCCTTTTTTTTCGTCAAAAATATAACGTTTTACTTCAAACACTTGCCAATTTTACAAAAAATAATATTTTTACAATCCTCCCATACATGCTTCTCTAGCTATACTCATGTAGATTAAGAGCAAATTTTTTTTGTTCCATCTTGAAATTTGCACTAGTTCTAGTGCGTGCCGCAGACCGCCTCAACGACAACGTGCTTCAGGAGAATGGCTCCAGTGGCGCCATTTTGAAATATTCTTTAATGAAAAAATTTTTCTGTACACTTAAATACATGCCTAATAACATACTTCAACAGTTTTTTTCTATTACCTTTCCTTCTATTAAAAAAAAAAATGTCAAAAACACGATTTTTAGGCTGTTACAGAGGTATCATTGTCACAAAATTTCATAACCGATTTATAAGTACTCTGCATTTAATTTGTACTATTAATGGTTTATTTTCTTTATTACCATTGTGATGAACGATTTTAGCCAGCCTGATTCATCGGGCATAGAAAAACGTAAAACAAAAATATACTATACATTAGGAAACAAACATATCTTTCTCACCCAAGAAATGGACACACTTTTTTTGTTTTTAGAATACCGTTTTCTAATTTATATCATATTTTATTCGAATAAAGTATATTATGTGTTAAGAAAATTAATATTTTTTAAAAATGTTAGGACACACGGGCACATTTTCTGCATGGCACTAACAATTCGTATAAATATAGTAGTCGCCATTTACTCTCCTAATTTTTTCCAGTCCATGCCTAAGATTCAAAGGTATTGTTTTTTTACACCAAACTATAATTTTTCAAATTTTTGTTTTCACTTATAAAGAGATATCTTCAAAAAGAGACAACCTAAATGAAAAAAGGTAGTTCTGCAACACTTAAAATAAATGATATAAGATCAAAACATTTCCTACATACCACCATAATAGCAATACGTCCTCCAACGTCTCCGACTACGTTTATTGGTGGTTTCTCTTTGGCAATATGTACTGGCACTCCCACTCCAGCATCCATAGTACGAGATCTTGGGATAGTTGGTGGAGAATACCTACCGTCCACTTCATCGGATTCTGCTTCTTTCTGTTCACCATGAATAACGGCTATACCAAGGCGGAGACGTTCAGCGTAAGAAGTGGCTTTAGCTGTGGCAGCCGGATTACGAGCAACTATGACAGAATTGCGGTAATCGGGAATCTAGAATAAATTTATTAAAAATTAATGTGATTAATGCTAGAATTTGGAATATTACGTACACTTTCTTGTATATACTGAAGAAGAAATGGACTGGCTCTTAAATTATCAACAGGACAGTCAAAAAATCCTTGGATCTCTTTCTGATGTAAATCCATCGTTATAATATGTGTTAATCCAGATTTTACCATCATTTGAGCCACAAGCTTGGTTACAATACTCCCTCTCTTTCTCATTTTGCACTGTTTACTGTAAGGCAAATAAGGGATCACTCCAACGATTGACTTTGCCGAAGACGTCTTGCAAGCATATGCCATAATTAACAATTCCATGATGTTATTGTTCACATCTCTAAAAGATATAAAAGTCAAGAGACTATTTGTAAATAAAATTAATAAAAACGACGTACTTGGCTCCTGTTTGTATGATATACACGTCCTTGCCTCTAATGGAATCGCCAATTTGTACCATAGTTTCACGATTTGACTTATGATAAACAGCACATCCACTGGACTTAACACCAAGCCTCTTGTGTATCAAGTTGGCAAGCTCTGGATGAGAATTCCCAGAGATTAGGACAATATCAGATGTCTTGGGAGCATCCATACCAACACCTTGAGGGAGTCGAAAACCTCCAAATCTAAGATATTAAAAAATAATTCATATTAGATTGAGCTAATTAATATTGTAACTACATAACTATTCACAGTATTCAAAGGATAAGTAAACACTTGACTTTTTTGTTTAGAATTAACTCTAATCTACATATTTTTCAAGATATTTTGTGAGCACCTGTTACGGCCGTGACCGAGCATTGTGATTTAAATCATTTACCTCTTCCAAAAATTTTGCAAACAACAAACAAAATCTGTTTTAAGTTTTAGATCGCAAATGAATACTTGAAATCAAATTATCAAAATGGAAATGGAAGAGTGACGGAACTTGGAAATTCACTCACTGACAACTTAACCTTATTTTTTTTGTTTGACTTTAGTTAATTTCATTATTTTGAAATTTAAAATAAAAATATAGTTTCTTAAGGTGTCTAAAAGTTTTACAAGCTTGTAAGTTATGTAATGTTTTTAAACACCACAAATATAGGCTTTTAAAAATTGTGCCAAATTTATGAAAATATGAAGCGTTTTCCCAAAGGTATATGCTATTTGATTGGTCACATAGAAATTTAAATCAGGTTTATTTTCATGTGATTGGTCACAATACAATTCCTCATATAGATTCCCTTCCAATTTTCGTGCCATGCGGATAGTTCCTTAAAGTTCCCTCCATAATTCATTAATCATAGATAGACACAGATAGCGAGGCGAGCATTCTGCTCTATGGTAGTAGACACTGAGCCACAGAAGATAAATTGTTTTATCATCTGTGACTTGGCCATACAGTAGTAAAAAAGATGAACAAATACTAGGGAATGATCGTTTTTTTTTCTAAAGGAATGTTTGGTTTCAAAGTAGCAGTTTCGGAGATCTTTGGATAACATTTGGTTAAGATAGACTGCGCCGCGCCATTATTCTATGGCTAGAAATTGGCCTCAATGATTTGGGATCGAGGGGGATTATCCCTCTTTATCCTGCCTCATCTCGTGTAGGCCTGGACAGCCTTCGTAGGTGGGCCCCATCCGTCGTCTACCCCGACCGCAAATGCGGCCGGTGTAGGCGCTTTGTGGGACCTCCTTTTGTCCTGGCTGGGCCCCGCCGGCTAGGGCCCTTTCTTCTGGCGCTCTTCTTGCTTCGCCGGCTCGTCTGTGTAAACCCCGGGGGTAGTGTCATGTTTATGTGTGGTATGGTTGGGTAGGGTAGTGCGGCTATGCAGCCTGGGATGCGCTTTGCTAAGG